>NW_020653850.1:20251084-20261852 GCF_003589595.1 Hyposmocoma kahamanoa | reverse complement strand
TTACGCAATCCGGTTTTGAAATTAGGTAGCGACTTAGAATGTCAGATTTCAAATGGGAGATCGTTCCAAAATTTTGCAGTCTTAATCGTAAAGGAATTTTTGTAATACTCAGAGCGAGTGAAAGGAGGCTTCAGTAGGTTATCAATTTTAGACCTTAGTTCACGGTACTTATCATCCCCGAGGAAGCGAAAACGAACCTTAAGGTATGGCGGAGTACGAGAGTCGTATAGAACAATATAAAGAAAGCTGAGAACGTGATCCTCACGGCGCAACTTGATAGTGTATTTAATACTATTATTTACGAAAATGTTGCGAATCCCCTGGACTACTTTTCGCACCAAGAGATCAATTCTGCAGGAGCTCAACGACCAGACAAGACTATCTACCTTATGTAGGATAGTATCCTAAGGATACTTGATTTCTTTTGTCACATTATCAGAAAAGAAGAGCACAATCTGGAACAGTTAATAGTTACCGAACAATTAATATTTATGTGAGCGTATCACTAAATCTAATTAAAACAAGAGTCAGTTATTGTGAAAATAAAATTTTTCTACTGTCATTTCAATGGCAAAAAGCTTCCAAACACTTCTTACATATGTAACAGTAGTCATATCATACACGAACGAGATGATAAATCGATCACATAATCCATCTATATAATACTCTTGCCTATGACAACCCTCTCATTAACATACTCGACAAAGAAATCCTTTCAAATCCCTACGACCACGACATCAAAACTAAAAAGTACCTTTAACCCCCAGCGTAACTACCCCCGTCACCAGACCTCCGCACCCCATGATCGATGTTCGCAAATTAGCCACACCGACCGCCCTCGCATTTCTCACGGAAAACTTTTAAAAGGTCGCGCAATTTTAAAAGCACTTCCGGAATAGTTTTTATGGCCCTATTTGTTATTTTCTTTATTAACGACCCTGTTTTTGTGGTCTAGTTTATGTGTGCTTTTATTATTATTAGCATCATCATCAACCCATTTTATACATCCCACTGCTGGGTACGGGTTTCCTTTCAGGCGAGGGTTTAGGTCTGTTACACTATCCTTAAGCTGGTTGGAGGCTTCATACGTTTTTCGAGGGTTGTTGTTTGATCACGATGTTTTCAGTCACCAAAAAGCTCATGGTAAATTACATATTCAAGTCGGTACTGCCTCAGCTCGAATTAAATCTTTTCCCGTACTAATACGGTTCATTTTGCTTGGGTCGAGCCAACCAAATGACAGATACTTGAAAAATGTAAATCGTATAATATACGTGTCCCATTTAGTTCAATAGTAACCGCCGATTTCAATAGTATAAAATATCTATTGAATACAGCAATTTTCTTGTAAATTTTCGAGTTAAGTTCGTGTTTTTTTTTTCTATTGTGAAAATTTTTTGCAATCGTGCTTTTACACCGTACATTAATTAGTGTATATCCTCAATTTTTCCAAAGTGATTTATTCAACACTTTCACTGTTATTCGAAATCAACCAAAGCCATTTGAAGTTCGCACATAAATACCGAAAAACTCAGATGTGCGAGGCCGGATTCGAAGCCACGGCCTTTGCTTGAGAGGCGGTAGGTTAAACCTTTTTATTAGCAAATCGAAATATAATAAAGTCAATGTACGATCACACGGTGACCTCCCGGGTTACATTAATGGCGTACTTATATGCGGTCACGCGCAGTAAAGAGAAAATGTGGCCACACACGTAGACGAGAAGGAATAACAGGGAGTCAAGAAAGTTTAGCCCGTTAACCAAGACTGTTAACAGTCCCGTGGGATGTTAAAGACTTTGTCCTAGACAAGGTTAACAAGAAATAGTGTCACTTTATTGATCAAATGTTAAAAATGCTCTACACTGTTTTGAAATTTTGAATGATAGTAACTTTGTAAGTAATATTTTGTTAGGAAATGTATTTTTTCGGATGTAAATCGCATATAATATCGCAGGTTTCATGATCACTAACTGACTGACTGACTGAACGTGGAATCTGCAAATGGTCCAAAATGTTAGTTTGAAAAAACCTAATATCTACTCGCAATTTGCAAAAAGTTTCATTTCCTATGTATAACAATCGCGAAAACCTAGGAATTCAGTTATGTTTTGTTGTGTGTAAAAACTGGAGTCTAATCTATGTCAGAGTATTATTGGTGGTCAGGTCTGTTTGTTATTGTTATAAGGGAGCAAAATTTACTTTTTTTTGAGATTGTGCTTGTGCTTGAGGAATGCGTGTGCGTGAACGTGTCTCTCTTTCTCTCTCTCTCTCTCTCTCTCTCTCTGTGTGTGTGTATGTTTGAAATTTTTTTGAGTTTGAAAATTCATAACGATATTTCTAATCACCACCTAATATGAATAACTGTAATAGACTCAACGAAGCTTTCAATGATATTGGCAATGTAACTTGATCAGAATTCTCAAAATTAAAATAAACGTCAATTGCTACGCTCACTTATTTGTAATGGTCACTCAAAGGACCGTATTACTCAAAACTTCCGAACAATTTACTACAATCTCTTTGAGGAATACCTTAAACCCTAACATATAGAGATATCCACGTGAATATCATATTCATTCTCATAAAGGACAAACACGACATTCCATCACTCAGAGCATGAAAGCAACGCGAGGCATGAATAAACACTCTAAATTGTATACGAGGACACAGACCCAGTGTGAGCGCAAACGATCTCGTTGAATAGAGATGTCAAAACGACTCATGGTTCTGGTTTCTTGCATGTGAATAGTTTATTTCGGTCTCGAATAACAGTGACAACACATTTGTTATATTTGAACGCTATATTCATACACAAATTGTGTTTTTTCCCTAGGTAAGAAAAAAGTAAAATTCTTGACAGTACCTTGCGAGAGAGTTCGTCCAGTGAAGTATTGCCATAATACTGCGTTCCGGTTTTGAAGAATAAGGTTGCTAATACAACTACAGACAAATGGGACTTGACAACATCGTTTAAGATTGGCAGTAAACGTACCCAAATAACTTTTTCTCTGCCATGTACCGCACACACTCAACATAGCCCCGCACTTGGGAAACCCTGAGTCGCAGGTGCCATGGACACACACATAGGCAACCACAAATTACACCCAAACTCACGAGAGAAATAAATGTAGGCCATACAAGCAATTCTTCCGGCCCGGGAATTGAACCTGGGACCTCTGCGTGGCAGTCGCATGTTAACCGGTTGGCCACGAAGGCAGTTTACTTTTATCACATGAATAATACGAATTATACGAAACAAATCATGTATATGTGAAATTTGATAACTCTCCAGATTTAAGGCGAGGTATTTCAACGCGAACCTTGTCATGGTTCGGTAAGGCGTTGGGGGTCGCCCCGCAACCCGTGCGCTATAAATAAATATGAATAAAATAAGAACAGGCGGAGAAAATTTGACACAGATCCGACGTCGACAAGTGCCCGATGGCGACTGACGGGGCAGCGGGCGGCGTGGCGTGTCGTTAAACCACTTCAATTGTCAAACCAAAAAAGCGACCAATTTGACCAACCAACAACGATCGTCAACCATGACCATGGAACCTGTAAAGAGCCCGAAACGACGGTTTCTTTCAAAAAACAAATATACGCGATTTAAATCCGGAAAAATAGTTTCATTTCCTATGTGTAACAATCGCGAAAACATAAGATTCTCTGTAGTACTTAAAGAAAATTATCTCCATATAAAAATTATCAACAAAATTGCATATATTATTCGTCATACACATTTTATACCTCTGCGTGGCAGTCTGGCATGGTAACCACTCGACCACGAAGGCAGTTAAATGTCTGATATAATCTGTTTTCTGCATGATTAGAGTTCATAACAACTGTTCTAAGGATTTAGACCTATTCCCCCATAGTCGCTATACTTATTTAAATATTTATTAGAAGCTGAATATGATTGTTGCTATTGTTTTTAAGTGCAATTTATTTATTATGTTTGACGGCGCGTAGCCAGTGCCACTCAATTTCTTGAATACGACCACAGACAAGAGTGACTTTTAACTGTTACTCTGGCGGAACGTCATTATTTTTTTGAAAGACGGCGGCCATGATCGATCGATACTGGCTTTCGAACGGTTGTGTGGCTGTCAACAGCGAAAATTAACGACGGATCGCCTGTCTCACGAAATCTATTTTAATCACATTAAATTCGTAATATAATTAATTATTATTTGTTGGAAACTGATTAAAGCTCAGTTTATTAAGGATTCCAGGTCTTATTCCATAGAAATATCTCGCCCTCTTTACTCACGCATGATGGACGGATTGGAGAAAGATTATGGTCATCCTATATGTTCAATACATAGTCTGTTAATTTGTAAGTACTTTATTTCGCAAATGCCGTGTGTGGCTGTCATAGGAATACAAGTTTACTCTTATTGTAATGCATGTGAACTTTTAGCACCTTCACAGTTTGTATACTGTACCTATGCCGAAAATAAATAAACATGGTAAGGGCGGCGGCTAACCGATGGACGCACGTCGCGTCCGACTAGCCAGTCTCGAAATCTTTGGGGGAAGTCTATGTTCAGCAGTGGATATCTTTCGGCTGATATGATGATGATGATGATGATATTGCTTACCACCAGGTGCACGACTTGTTCATCCCGATACTAGTTATCATAACAAAAGCTGCGTGATGGAAACTCCGTTGGGTGTTCGCAGTCAACCGTGACTATGGGACCTGTAAAGGGCCCAAAACGTCGGTTTGTTTGAATAAAACAAATATACGCGATTTGAATCCGGAAAAATAGTTTCATTTCCTATGTGTAATAATCGCGAGAACCTAAGAACTCGATACACTTAAGGAGTCAAGCTGAACCGTGGTTCTGGTTTATTGAATATGAATACATTCAGTCTCGAATGTCACTCGTAAGATAATTTACATATTTGAACGTTCTTGCCATTCGAATAAACATGTTTTCCCCCAAGAAAGTATGTAGGTAATATGTCAAGGAATGCTCTGAAAGCGACGCAAGATACATATTCTAGATTATGTTTTGAGGCCCGATGAGAGCGCATACGATGTCGGTATATGTCGTCATCTTAGAGCGAATGACTAAGTAACTTTTACATAATTTTTAAGGATGAAGATAAAAATGTTATGTAAAATAAACACAATAATGTTTATTTTCTCTTTATCCCGGCATTAAATATCATCACTTTTGGCGTCCGCTAGATTTAGAGCGCCACTCCTTTGCGTGAGCTAAGACCTTGGTCTACACGCATCGCCTTCATATCTCTTTGGACGGTCCCAATCCAAGTGCTCTGGGATACCAGATCGTCATTTGGCGGTTTCACTTTCCAGCGACAATATTTACTTGGTCTTATGGTTGTCATCCCTACGTGGCCATATTAACGTAATCGATTTTCTTTTAGTTATTCCTGTATAGGTGTAACTTTAATATTGTCCCTCGAATAAACTCGTTTGTAATTTTATTCAACTAAGTAACGCCTCCTGCCCACGCAAGCGTGCACATTCTGCCACCGTAATCCGAGACTTCGACTGAACGAAATTGATAACGACTTCACATATTAACTGCACGTAGTCGAAAGCGACTTCATGCAGCCTAGATCGATTGTGTGCGCGGCCTCCACTCTAGAACTCGTTTTCCCCATCGGTTATCGGTTCTTCAACAGATATGGTCAGCACACTGCTACTTTAGCTTGCTTATGGCACGAGCTATGTCGGTGACCTTAGTTCTCTGTCAGATAACCTCATTCCGAATTTTATCCTTCAGAGAAACTCCGAGCAAAGCCCGTTCCATAGCTCGCTAAGCGACTTTAAATTCGTGGACTAGCCGTATCGTGAGTCCACGTCTCGGCTCCGTAAATCATAACAGGCAGGACGTACTGGTTGAAAACGCTGCCCATCCAAGTTGAATCCTCCTCCTGGCTTCCTTCTTGAAATTGTTTCTACCTAACTGCAAAATCGTATTAGGAAACAACTTCAAGAAGGTGGCTATTTACGACTATAGGTCTCGGGTCAATCATTGATCATGACTTTGGTCTTGTCCAAGTTCATGTCGAGACCAATACGTCGCGAGCCGGACGCTAGGCCGTCCAGCATCTGCTGTCGTTCCTCCAGCGACTCCGCCATTAGGACTATGTCGACTGCAAATCGCAAGTGTGAGGTGTACTCGCCGTTTATGTTAATGCCCATACTTTTCCATTCCAACGTCTTAAACATATCCTCCAATGCGGTTGTAAATAGTTTCGGGGATATGACATTCCCTTGTCTCGCTCATCTGCGTAATTGGATGGGTTTAGACTGCTGGTCCTGTACTTGGACACTCATAGTGGCGGCGTTACACAGACATCTCAGCACTTCGATGTAACGATAGTCCAAGACAGCCCAGGTCTCGACGGAATCAAAAGCCTTCTCATAGTCCACAAAGGCTAGACACAAGGGCCAATTTTACTCTTCTGACTTCTATATAATCTGCCTCACTGTGTGTATGTGGTCTATGGTGCTGTATCCCCGTCGAAACCCGGCCTGCTCCGGTGGCTGAAACTCGTCGAGTCTTCTGGCGAGACGATTCGTAATGACTCTAGAAAACAGCTCGTTATTTTCTCATTTTGAGTTTTTGATTTTGAATTTGATTCTCTACACGTCAATAAAACCGTCGTTACAATATTGTAAAAAACAACTAAAATATGTCTACTTAACTAATTAACTCAAAATGAGACCCGCTTTGTGTGAGCTAGTTCTGGCCAAAATTGTCCTTATTCAAAAATATGAAACAATTTTTTCTCTTCTATTTTTAAATATGTACATTTGGCAAGTAGGAAATAAATTATACATAAATTTACACAGATCTTTCACGGGAAGCGAGTAATTCGTTTTTCGTCGATTCAGAGAAAATACTCTTTTTGAGTTAATATATTGTATTAACAGTGCGATATGGATATATACATATATCGCACTTCCCAGGACGAAATATATATATATATACATATATATTACTCTGACAAGGAGCTCTACTGCTACTAAACTTAAATTTCATGTAGTTCGTATTATTTTCATGAGTTTCAAGTGATATAACTATTTTATAAAATGAAACGTCTTGAAAACTTCCTGGAATTACATCTATTTTTTTTATAGCCCCGCACTAGGGAAATCCTGTATTGCGGCACACATTGACAATCACAAATTAAACTCACGAGAGAAATAAATGTAGGCCATAGAAATATTTCTCCAGGCCCGGGAATCAAACCCGGGACCTCTGCGTGGTAGTCCAGCATGGATTTTTTCCAAGTTTTACTGAAATCGGTTACCGGATTCGTCACCTAACTTAGAGGTGGAGTATTTTCTTCAAATTTAATTGGGACCAATACTGAGGTACCCTATATCCAACAAAAAAGAATCATAAAAATCTGTTCACAAATGCACACAAAAAAAACAGAGATATTGAGAACCTCCTTTTTTGAAGTCGTTTAAAAAGCACTTTTGACGCATGTGACTTTATTACGCCGAAAGTACGAGTTGTGTAAAATCTGTTTACGAAAGTTTTAAAAAAGTCTAGTTACATAAGGAAGCTGTAACATAGACCAATTGTGATGTCAGAGAACATCACTACGCGACCCGTCGTGGAGTTCAAAGCGCCCCCGGGTCACTACCGCCTTTGTATTGTATTGGAACTTCACAAACCGTAGACTCCCCGGTCTATACAACCTAACTCGTACATGAAAGTGGGCCCTTTCGACTATTTATATAGGATAACGGTATAGGTTGCCATTTTAAAATTGGCGAACAATACATACGGTAGGCAAATATTTTAGTGACTAGAATGGTGGAAGCTTTGTGGGGAAATCGATGCTTCTTAATTGAGAGGTTGGTGATTCATTCGAACTTTTTAGTAGCAGCACCTTACCTGTTTCTGCCGGCAAGCAGTAAATGTTAGCATTCCTGTGTTCCGTTTTTAAAATGAAATGGTGTTGGTGAAATTATAAGCACATGGGACTTGTCGTCTTATGTCTCACGGTGTCAGACGCACTGGGCGGCATAGCAATAATAATATAATAATAATTTATTTATTCGCTTCAAATAGGGAACGACTCAATAGACATGTTGATGGTAAAAATTAAATCAGCACTTAAACCTATTCGGCCTTCTTAATAAAAGCATGGAAATACAATATATTGCGGTATGGCCTCATCATCTGGGAGAACTGCGTAGAGCTAAGCCGTGTATTTGCTATCCAAAAAAATGTGTCAGAGCTATATGTAGAGTAGGTCCGCTCGAATCTTGTAGACCTTTTTTTAGAAAGCTAAATCTTCTAACGCTTCCCGCCATGTACGTGTATGAGGTATGCATGTTTGTTAAAAAAAACTTGGTCTTATTTACTAGGAAACGTGAAGTATGTAATTTTTTAACTAGATATCCAAACCGCATAGCTGGCCCCTCCCATAAGCCTACTTGCGTTTATAGAAATTGCTATAACATGTCCATACAAATATATAATGCTTTACCTGCAGCTATCGCAGATTTACCTATAAAAATATTTAAAAAAAAAGTTATTTGATTTGCTATGTGATCTGTGTTTATGCGATATCAAAGATTTTATAATAATAAAAAGAAATTGACATTTTGTTTGTATTTGATATTTTGCTTATATTTGTACTATTCTTACTTCTTTGATATTGTTTAATTTATGATTTTATTGCTGTTGCTATTTATTGGCATTTTTATTTAATTTTATACGACATTGCTTATTTGACAAATTGTATAATTTTAATTTATGACATTATTTAACTTCCATTTATTTTAATATTTGCGTGCCAGTATCTGGTGCAACACGTGTTCTTGACACCTTGTATAATAATATCTTTTCTTACCGTGTTTGCTTACGAATAAATATTTCATTTCAAAAAAAAAATCAAATAATATACTGATAGATTAAGACTAAATGTAAAAACAATAATTAGACAAGAAATTGATAAATTAAAGTTAATTCATTTAATACGAGATGTCTTAATCGTGTACGTCATAATTTAAAGTAAATAATAATAATTATGAAGAAAAATGTATACATCATCGAGTTCTTAGATTTTCGCGATTGTTACACGTAGGAAATGAAACTATTTTTCCGGATTTAAATCGCGTATAATTGTTTTTTCAAACAAACCGACATTTCGGGCCCTTTACAGGTCCCGGTGGTCACGGTTGACTGAGGTGGTACAGTCTTCAACCAGTTATGTCTAATATTGATGCAAACCACCCTATTTTTTCACTATAGTTACAATATTTATTAACTAAATACCTTATTTTTAATTTTACAAAGAAAACATTCCAATTTACGCTACATTAAGTTTTACAAACTATTTTATTGAATGAATTTTTATTTAGTTCAATTTATTATTAATTAATAATAGAAATTAGCATAAATTAAAACATATTAATTAGTACTGCAGTCTTATGTCTTTTTGGGATTTTTCATTAGAGGAAATACTGGATCCCAAACTGGTGGTACGCAGAAACCATCTTCCCTGTTGAATTGAAATTAGTTAACCTTGACCATGGGACCTGTAAAGGGCCCGAAACGTCGGTTTGTTTGAAAAAACAAACCGACCGCGATTTAAATCCGGAAAAATATTTTCATTTCCTAAATGTACCTATACATCACTTAATTAGTCCTTATATTTCATCAATTCGTCAACTGAGTAGAACAAATGATCAAAGAGCCACTTACGCATTTTCTTTTTGAAATTAGTCAATGGAAGAAGCTTAAAGCGATCTGGTATATGATTAAAAATTCTTCCACAAATAACGTTCGAGTTATTTTGGAAACGTTTTGTTTTAGGTATTGTTCCAAGTATCACTTTATTGGGGTTCCTTAGGCTTCTGGTAGTTACGTCCTTCGCTATTATGAATTTTGATAGATTTCGTTTCACAAATGTAGCAACTTCGAGTATGTACAGGCTTGGGAGGGGCAATACTCTTAACGTTTTGAAGTGCGGACGACATGAGGCATATGGCGCTACATTGCAGATGGCCCGTATACATCGCTTTTGAGCAATGAACACCTTCCCAAAGTCTGTGCCGTTGCCCCATATTATGATACCGTATCTGAGTACATATTCAACATACGCAAAATAGGCTGTCAAAGCCGTGCATTTATTCGCGACTTTTGACAATTTTTTACAGAGCAAAAAAACGCAAACCTATTTATTTTAGTACACACTTTGTCCATTTGATCCTTCCAATTCATCTTTTCGTCTACTAATTAATCCCAGATATGTCACATTGGTATTGTTTCTCAAAATTTGTCCATTATAATCTATGTTTATGTCCGCAAGTTATTAAAATTCATTATATTAGTCTTAGTTAAATTAATTTGAAAACTATGTTTTTTATTTATTCAATTAGTGATGTCAATGTTTTTCTTTATTCGTTTTTATGCTCTTTCAATGTTGATTTTATAGGAGAAGTGACAACCACTGAAATATCATCCGCAAAAACAATTGTTTCGTGTTCCGTGCTATCACATACATTGTTAATATATAATAGGAATAGCAGGGGACCAAGCATACTACCTTGAGGAATACCGTAATGATTACTTTAAAAATCAGATTTGTATATTTCGGTACAATTATTTGTGTTTACTTGGGTTATTTCTACATACTGTAACCTATTTATTACGTAGGATTTTAGCCAGCAACTGTTATAGATAGACGTGTCACTTACCACAAGACACACGTTTTGTTGGTCCCGTCACTTGGTTTTATAAAAAAAGCTGTAATTT
>NW_020653850.1:20205636-20241084 GCF_003589595.1 Hyposmocoma kahamanoa | reverse complement strand
AATATAATAGATACGACCTACATGAAACAAATTATTAGCTTACATGTGAAATTTTATAACTCTATAACACATGACAAAATCATGCTGAATTTGATTTATTCCTTACAAACGTAGGCCAGTAAGGCGGGAAATTACCACTTTATACGTTATTTGTTTAATTACTCTGTAGTTTTTTGTGTAGTTGTGCTTTTTTAAACTTTTTTCTTTAATTATTATTTATTACAAAGATCGAACACTCAGAAAAAACACTCAGAAAAAATTCCTTCGATCCGGTCGGATTCGAACTGACGTCTTCTTGCATACCGTGGCAGACGCTATACCAACTAAGCCACGGAACGAACCAACGGACCTCACGAATTTTTCTATTTGCTTGCGTCGTATCTTTGTACTTGGTCTTTCAACGACTTTTTAGTCGTAGCGCCATCTTTATTCTTTGTTTTTGTAAGCAATTTTGTACGCACTTCATGTTGTTAGCTAAAGGTGGAACTTCGTAAATGCCATTTGATTAGTCATATTTAAGAGTGGTTTAACACACGGTGACTTTTCCAACGATGCAAACGCGCGATACAAATTGTATCTCTACACTTGCAATTTATAGGCGTTTGTATCGATGCAACCGTGCGAATGAATCGCGTTTGCATCGCTTAAAATCACGCGCTTGTGTAGAGATAGACGATTAGCAACTGCATCGTTACTGCATCGCGTTTGCATCGCAACTAAAAGTTAAAGTTAAGAAAGTAAATGTTAAATAAATATCATTTAATAAAAAAAAGAAGAAAATAACATTTCTATCTAATACTTATAAGCTCTATAGTCATCATTAACTACAGTTTCCGAGCGCAACTTAACTCACTTTAACAAACCCAAGAGACATTCACAAGAAGTGAACCAAAACACACACGTAGTTAGCAGTTACCAACTGCAAACGAATTCAAAGCCGTAAAGATCTGTAACCACGTACTTTACAATGACTGTAAAGTCGAATGAAATAGTGAGCAAGTTAGTTCTTCCAGGTCACTTTACCTAGGAAAGATCTAGAGTCAAATGGCTTCAACTTTCCTAACTATTCCAAAGCTTTGAAGAACGTTCTATAGATTTGTGTTCAACAACTTAAAGATTCCGCAAAGTATTTTGGCTTTGATGCTACTTACTGAGAGGTCGTTTGTGTTGACGGCGTTGTAATTGATGTAGTCTTGTCCTATATCATCAGTGATTTGCAGAAAAGCCGAAAGCGCCATTTCTAAGATTTTTTTTAAGGGAGCATGTTTTAGTTTTTTACGACTGTTTTTAAATATTTACGTCCTGTTTTAAATTGAATTTTAAAAGTTAAACTTAATTGAAACCGAAATTGATTTTTAAAACATGAAGTCGATAAAACCTGAAATATGCTCCGCTGAATTTTTTTCCGATATGATGTTTTCAACCTTACTACAAATCACCGACGATATGATTTATATTTATCAAGTTGCTTTGTGATGATTTTTTTTAAGGTTTTTTGTCACAAAATCTCAGATCATTTGTTTCTAAACGTCTTCAAGGTTCTCAACTAAAATGTATTTTTTTGTGTGTATGTTACGTGGTTACTCCGACATTTGCGAACCGATTTCGATAATTTCGATAATTCGAAGAAAATATTCGACGTCTAAGAACGGGAATAAATCCGGTTCATTGTATTTCACTCGCTTTTCACTTACCGAATTCTATAAAACTTAGCAAATAAATGTAATTTCACAAACTTTAGAAGATGCTTTTTTTTAAATATATATTATTCAGGTAACGATACACTAGGGGTTCAGTTTAAAAATTATAGAGTCCCTGAATCATTGATAAAATAACAAATTGAATAAATTCGAAAGGTTTTGAGTGGCCTTAATAAAATAAAATCTGCCAACATTTGCCTTTATCCCCCACTCGAACTAGGACACTGAAGAGTATTTTTATTGCCCCTTACTCTCTTTGATACAAGATAGAAATCTCAATCCCGTAAGTGGGATCAGATATAAAGTGGGTAAAAGTTGGCTATGTAGTTAGCAGCCGTGTCCGCTCAAAGCGGGAGGGCGGTTCTGTTCAATTTCTTGCAGAGCTCACGTCAGCTTGTGTTACGAGTGTTAAGTTACAAGCGACAATATTGCTAGGGTAGCAGTGTGTAGGGAGTACAGGTGGAAAGGTCGTGTACTAAAGTTTCAAATTGAAAGTGTTTTGTTGCTAGACAAAGTGTGTACTGTTCCTAATTTTATTAGGAATTTAATAGATCGCCATTTACGAGTTCACAGTTTAGTTCATAATAGGATGTACTTAAGTATGCTTTTGGTGAATAACGACCTTGTAGGACTATACAACTAACATCATAAAAAAAAGTTCCATGACTTCTGATATTTCAACAGATTTTACTTTCGCACAAAAATAATAGAATTTAAATAGATCGCCCTAAATTCTAATAACTCTGTGCAAAACGCCAGTGGCGGACGCTAGCACGTTTGAACTTGCAAAATACAGACCTAAAAAGTGTGAGATAGTACAACATAAACTAAAAAGTTTATTTTTGTTTAATTTATTATGTGGTGGTGGTATTTAGTATATGGTGGTGAACCATCCTGACATTCAATAAAACGCTTAATTACAGTGAATAGCGACATCTCTAGCCAGGGCTGGTAGCTGTAAAGGTGTCTAACTGGGTGACGAAATACTTTCATACATTTTTCATAGATGGCGCTACGGCTAAAAATTCGTTAAAAATCATAATAATAATAATAATAACGCACACACTCAACATAGCCCCACACTAGGGAAACCCTGTGTCGCGGGTGCCATGGACACACACATAGACAACCACAAAATACACCCAAACTCACGAGAGAAATAAATGTAGGTCATAGAAATATTTCTCTCGGCCCGGGAATCGAACCTGGGACCTCTGCGTGGCAGTCCGGCATGGTAACTGTTCGGCCACGGAGGTAGTTAAACTAAAATCATATACTAAGATCCGACAAAACAAGCACATAGAAGAATTCGTGAGGTTCACTGATTCGTTCCCTGGCTTGCGTCTGCCATTGCTTGCTAGAAGACATTGGTTCGAATCCGGCCTTTGTATTTTTATTAATAAGTTTGTTTGTATCAATAATTATAACAAATTTATTATGTTTTGTTAAAAGTTATTGATCATGATGTCAGTAATATGAACACGGAAGACGACAATTTCCGTCGAATCACCGACGCGGAATCTCATGATTAGGGACCACGAACTGATTTGAAGCATGTCGTACAAAAATTTACTTAAATATGTGAGTTACCCGTTTGTTTAAATTAATAGTTCGTTTTAAGTAGTGAATTACTTTTATTCTACCTATGTACAAACACATGCGGTGGCAACTTTTGAATGAAACGCAATAACTCGTTGCACTGTATTTATTGTTTTGACCATTTGTTTGTGTACGTTTTGTAAGTTGTCCTTAATAAATAAATTATCGAGTAATGTGACCTTAATACATAAAGATGCGTTTTGAAATGAGATTCTGGAACACGTTTGGCTAATTTTGCACATTTGGCCTGATGTTAAACACGACAATGGTACTTGTTTCTGTATAAGATATTATTGATTGGAAAATCATAACACCTACCTATAACAGTCTTTCACAGGTAGTTGAAGGACGGCTGGATGGTGCAGTGCTCGGCAGGTTCAACGAGCTGCACGCTACTCGTGCACCTCGGTGACTCTGCCGACAGCGGTGTACCCTTTAGCAAGTATTATTATTATTATTATTGTAGTACTAACATAGTTATTAAGGTTTTTCTGTTTACTAACAATCTATGGACCCTGTAGTCTGAAAATAAAGATATTTTATTTTATTTTATTTTTTATTTTTATAACACTTGCAGTGCTATTTCGAGCTTTCAAACTTAAAGATCTGAGAGGCACTCAGATATAAGTCGATAAGTCATGTGTCTGTAACTACACAGGCACCTTTAAAACCAAACGCCGTAATGGTCACATTACTATGGCGGCAGAAATAGATATGGTGGCAGTATTTTCCTTTAAGAACATACCACAAGGGACTTTACTACTACATACAGATATATGCCTATGCCTTACTATGTAGAAAACAAAAGAACAAGAACATTAAAATCATTTTGAAGACTTGGATTCAGTTGAAAAGCGTGCCAATAGGTGACTGGAAATTAGTAAAGGTGAAACTGCAGAGCCTTGAACACCACCATAAAGTTGCCTGCTCATCAGCATTGCACAGGATATCACGGAGAGTGTGCGAGGGAATTGCACGATTTAATTCCGGGTTCCCCTTTTCATCATCGATTGACTAGGCATAGACTGGGGTTTCACACCTGTGATGCTATTGCGTTTCGGTTATAGAGTGGAATTCTCTGCCTGCAAACTTGTTCCCTTAACGGTATATCTTGGGCCTTTTCAAAGCGAGAGTGAATAGGCATTATTTAGGTGTGCATGCTCTAACGTCGACCTTATCGTCACTTTCCGTCAGGTGAGATGGAGGCACACATATTTTTTAATATCTGCCTCCGTGACCGAACGGTTACCATGACGGACTGCCAAACAGAGATCCCAGGTTCAATTCCCGGGCCGGGAGAAATATTTGTATGGAATACATTTATTTCTCTCGTGAGTTGTAATTTGTGGTTATCTATGTGGAGTGTGTGCGTTATTATTATTATTTGATATTTATTTTAAACTCTCGTCTCTCCCAAGGTCTAAAAGATTATTTTGAATTTTTAAATGGGAGAGGCGGTATTTCCCGGCAATGGCACAGTCGGCCGGGATCAGGGAATCAGGTCCAAGAACCGGCGAACAATAAGTGCCGTATCGAGCAGGACCGCCTTATGCTTTTGTGCTGGAAGCGACACGCCACAGAAATCCAACCGCCTCAAGCTGTTAGAAAGGCTGACTGGAATTAACCCATTTGCGGACAAAACAATTGGAATTATTTCAGTGGAGGCCACATCCCAAATGTCGGTGATCTCGTGCGCCAGGTCGAGATACTTCCGGCGTTTCTCGGTTTCAGCTTATTATTATTATTATAATTATATTATTTTAAAAAAATCTGATTCTTTAAAGAACGTTAAAAACGACAATACAAGGAAAGCGACAGTCAATAGGATGCTCGTAGAAAAGTGAATGCAATAGCCGCTTACATTGCAGAAATTCGCTTCTAGATTGTACACCACACCCGTACAGAGGCAACGGATGCGAGCTGACGAGGTGCGGAAATTGGCCGACTCTGCGAATTAAAGCGAGTCGATACAGGAGAAGGGAATTTTACAATTGCCTTCCTACCAATGCCACTGATATTGAATTTTCACCGAACGCACCGGTTGCACCTTTTTTTACTCACAGGTGAGGGCATTGATAAGTGTGAAACTAGGTGTTTGACGTCCTTTGAAATATCGAAACTGTAATGACAGAGGATTCCCTCTGTCATTACAGTTGGTAGGAAATTGAGCCTAACTGATGAAGTAAAAGGTTGAAAGTAAATTTTATTCCTACATTGTAATCATTGACTTACAAATAAATGGACGACGGGTCTAATACAAAAACCACGAAAAAAATGTCCCAAGTCAACCTATTCGAAATTTAAATTGTTATGTCATCGCAGTATCGCGCTGTCCGTAGAACAAATGAAGACTAAAGCGGAGTGTCGCGCTCTGTATACGATTTTAGCGCCTTACAAGTGCGGACACTTTTTAGCGCGGACCCGACGTCCATATAATTGTAAGTCAATGATTGTAATAGAAAATTTTACTTTTTTTGTTTATTTGTTCACTAACTGTTATTAACAGACATCGAAATACACAGTATGTTGCCTAAACTTCAAGGGAATAATACACTCTCTCCTTCGCTGCTGAAGATCTTGTCTTTGAGGTGTCCTCATCTAATTTCGTGATAAACATAATTGTGTAATAAAACAACTGATTGCTTGAAAAAAAAGACGAAAGTTTTTATTAGGATTGTTAATCTGTCTTTATTGAAGTCATATTATTGAAGATATAAATATTATTTTCGATGAATATTTCTAAAATTAATAGATAAAAGATTATCAGAACACTGTTAACTTGGGCAATTACGTGACATTCACTTTAAATCCGTGATACATACTTACCTAATGACATAACTACTGTACAGAAATGATGTTTTTTTTATTTTTTTGCGTCTTTGACACGATAAATGTTTTATCTCTAAGCGTTGTCCAAGGAATACCGAATTCTTTTGATGCTCTGTTGAGAGCGAAGGGTCTCCATTGAACCCTCAATGTGTATACTCTGATCGCGATATCTGTTGCGCCTACTATTTGTATCAAAAACTATAAATCATCAGCTCATGTTCTTACCTGAAAAACTTAACCTATGGTTTTACCACTAACTTGACACAATTTTAACGCAATACATGCACTTTTTTCTGTTTAAAATAGACAAATACCGTGAGGTCAAAAATTGCATGTCCGCGCAACAAGCAAAACTGCAAGTCACGTGACAAATTCGTCGATTGTTACCGTCTCGCTCGCTTAGTTTGAACCAGACTTCTACAAGAGAAAAGGAAAGTTATCCTTCTACCTTAACGTTCCTTTTAAAAGTGTAAAATGTTCTCATTGAAATCTGTATTAGCTTCCAAGCATTTTGTCACCGAATTGGATATACCACGTATTAGGCGAGTTTACACCATCAATCAATCTTCTTGTGCACAGTGCACTCTGTCTTCAGCTAGGTGGAGTACGACATTTACTTATATTGCCAGATTCTCAACTACCAATGCGCCAATTCTACTAATTTTAAATCATTTCAGTTGTGTCAATGGCAGGATTTGTACGGTTGATATTCTGCTAAAGGTTAACAGTAGTGGCTTGTCATTCAACTCAACCATCGAGCTACCGTTTAACTGTCATTGCAATTTTTTGGTATTCTTCTCTTCAACAAAATGAATGAGGAATTTATACGTAATTATCAAAACAACTAACACTGTAAATCATACATTAAGAAACATTTCTCGAAAACCAAAGATATAAACTTTATTTTGTAGATTGCTTAATTGCAACTATGAACCATTTATATGCACATGTGAGTGAGCATGTTTTTGTACCCGTCTAGATGTAATTAAGTTAGATTTTAAGATTTTTGCTCTATTATAATATTAGTATATTACTAAAGAGGCCAGGAAGTAAGGGATTGCTGGACGAGGATGAGTTATTGTGTTAATACGAGTCGAGCAATCCCCGTTCCCGCCGAGACTTGTATAGTGCTTTTCTCAAACAATGTGAAGAAATACTAAAAGATCAAAGTGATAAGGAAGATATTTAATAAAAAGGGCAAAAAAAAATAATTAAAAGTAATATTTGACATGTAATGCCAAACGTATATATTGTTATTTTTCCAGGCACATATTAGTAGCATAAGTTTTCATGTATCTTACTTTGCTCATAACCAGCAACAAGTTTTCCATGGCTGTTTGCATTACTTTCAAGAAACGAACACGGAAAGTTTGGCATTTATGGACCATGCGACTTCTTCCCAGCCAAGGCCTACAAAGTAAGTACGAAAATCCATTACTGTCCTCTTCTCTAAACTTTTAAATGTACCTACTAATAATGAACTATGAAACAGGCAAAAGAAAAACTCATACTGCCAACTGCCCAGTGTTTATAACTGCGAGAATTAAAAATACTTACCTGTACTTAAAAAAAAAAGAAAATGGCGGTAACATTTAAACTAAAGTGTTTTGGTATTCTTTTGTTTGTGTATCTTCTCACTAACTACTATTAATGTGCCTAGGAAAACAACATTTTCTTTTAGCAATTGTATTGTATAAATTTTAATGTTAAGTAATATTTTTTTTCATTTTCTATTGTAAATCTTCCTCTCTTTAGTCTTTTATTATTTCCTCGCATTGTTTGAGAAAAAATCTATACATGCCTCGGCGGGAACGGGGATTACTTGACTCGTATTAATACAAGGCCCTCGTCCAGCAATCTCTTACTTCCCGGCCGCTGCAATAATGTCCTAATTATTATATCAGTTTATATAGGTATATTTATATATACTAATATATATTTAGGTAATATGCAATGTTAATTTTTGTTTGTACAATTCAAATTTTATATCCCGCTCTGATTAGCTTTTCTATTTGCCCACATTAGTTTTAAGCAGTCTATGTACAATTTTTTATTCCCGTGTGAGTGTCTATCTACTATCATAATTGCAATATAAGCTCAGTTTACTCTCAATGGAATTACAATGACCGAATGATCTTTTTGCCTGCTCAGAATCAAAATTCATGTTTTCCGCAGGACGCTATCTGCAGTCTTTGACCGGAGACAGCAGTATTAAGTAATAGGTATTAGGATAAAATCGGGATAGATGCCGCAGTAGGATAGGTGCCTCGTTTTCAAAAAACCTAACTTCCGTAAAACGCACCAAAGAATAATTAGTTTAAATAAGGAGTATAGACACCACTCATCAAAGTTCCTGCAGGGCTTCCTGTGGAATAGACGCGTTTAGCTTGTGCATGCGTTTAGCTTGTGCATGCGTTTATCTCCACGACGAACATAACCAACGGTTCAAAATTTCAGACACAAGTACTTACTGTCGCATAACTTTGGAAGTTATAATAAATTCCATTTTATTTTTATTATAACTATACACTGGTTCATTAACTGTGCACCTAGGTGTCAATAATCGCTCTTTTGTATTTTGCTTAGTCAAATAATAAAAGGGCATCTATCCATGGAGTAGAATAGTCGCCTCGATTTTTCGACTAGACAATAAAGTTAGGAAAAGAAATTTAGAAATTTTAGTGAAAAACACACAATAACAGTTTAAAAGTAAGTAAAAGTACCAAAAAGAAAAATCAGTAAATGTTAGATCAATAAAATCAAGTCTCAATGTAATGTAAAAGATTAAACTAGTTATATCCATAGGAATTATTTATGGAAAAATAATAATTTTTAAATTAGGAGGCCCTTTCAAAAAATGGGGCATCTAACCCGGTTTTACCCTATGTGTTAATTTAAAATGTAATAACAAATGGATTTTATCTATTTTTTTCATTAATGTTAATCTGTATATCAATTTGGGTTGACTGTAAGCAATATGTAATAAATAATTAAATGACCAGGTGGTTTAAAAAAAATTAGCAGACTTAGGACCCTAGTCACACGATCGCTTTAAACTTCGTCCTCTAGAGTACACATAGAGTGACTAAACCTATATAAAATCCCGGAATTATTGCATATTTATAATGCGTAAGCGTCTATACTTATTATTCGGGGTCCTTGAATATTTGAATATTGTTTGTGTTTAACTATTTGTAAATATTTCCCTATGAGTCAAAATTTAAAAATAAAGATTACAGTAAAATAAAATAAAATCCATGTTCTTATTTAACTTAAATTGTATATGTAATAATTTGTAAATTTTTTTACATAATAATAATTGCAAAAATTTAATAATATTGCAAAAATAAATTATGTTTTTATTACCATGATATTCATAGTCTTCTGTTGGCTGTAATAATACCTGACTGAGTGAAGAAAATTTCAAACTTTCTCACAGGAGCCGTTTAATCCCAAAAGGTTACATCTGTAGCAGACATACAGGCAGTATAATTGTAGAAAGGGCGAAAGAATCATTTTGAAAAACAATCCAGGGGAATATGTTTTAATTTTTCACGACTGTTTTACAATACTTACGTCCTGTCTTAAATTAAATTTCAAAAACTTAAACTTAATTTAAACCAAAATTGAATTTTAAAACTGGACGTAAATATTTTAAAACATTAACTAAACGTAAACAAATTTTCGAAATTGCCCTTTCGCTCTTTCTACAAAACACTGACGATATATAGAAATTCGTAAGATCTGTTGACTGATCTATAGCTGAGTTGGTGAGAGCGGCTGCCACGGTGAGGCAACAAACATTGGTTCGAGTCTAGTCGGATCAAAGGAAGTTTTCTTTGTATTTGCTTAATCTTGTCGAAAATTGACGTGTGAAAAGCGAATGCACAATTATGTGCTAACCCCGCTACGACCGTTACATAAACTCCAAAACCTAGGCACACAGGAATTAAAGCCTAAAACCATCTAATGTATAGTGGCACTAGAGATGTAATAGCATGCCTCGGATACTAGGGGAACTCTGAATCAAATATTAATAATTCGTTAACTACAAATACAAAGATACGACGCAAGCACATAGAAAAATTCGTGAGGTCCGCTCGTTCGTTCCGTGGCTTAATTGGTATAGCGTCTGTCACGGTAAGTGAGAAGACGTCGTTTCGAATCCGGCCGGATCAAAGGATTTTTTCTGAGTGTTCGATCTTTGTATTAATAATTATAACAAACTAGTGGAATAATTTCATGAGTAATCTATGAAAGCTTTTTCAGCCAATTAGATATCTTTACAGTAACCAGCCCTGGCGAGAGATGTCGCTATTCACAGTAATTTACATTTTTATTGAATTGATATTCAATATTTTTTTTTGTGAAATTATCCCACTAGTTTGTTATGATTATTAACACAAAGTTCGAACACTTCACGTTCGAACACGGTTCGAACCGACGTCTTCTAGGATACCGTGCCAGACGCTATACCAACTAAGCTTATTAAAGCTTATTAAATTTGTTCGCAAAAATCAAGATTTCTTTAAAACATCCCAACAAAACATGAATCATGAGTCCGTGATACAAAAATAGATTAATTTTGTGAGTGAGCCTGAATGAATTGTTCATTCGTCTAGCACATACATCATGTTTACAACAATTTGCCTGTCTATTAAAAAATTAAACAACTGATAAAATATTTAAAAAAACTAACAGATTTATTTAAAAAAAAATACCGAAAACTTCTAAAAGTATTTGATAAATTATAATGTAAGTTTTTTATATTTTTTATTTATACAATTCATTTTTATTTTTAAATTGGCACACTACGTCTCCCGTTCCGATTAGCTTTCCTCTACCTCAAAGGCTGCCTGGAAGAGATCGCTCTTAGCTAAGATCGTTGTTGCCCGCATTAGTTTTAAGTTGTTTATGTACTGTTCTTGTCTTTGTGTGTGAGCAGTAAAGTGTATATCTATCTTCCATTTAAGTTTTGTTTGTAGTGCCTAACCTATGAACCTTTACAAGAATAGCACTACTACCAGCGCAAGCAAGCCCCCACAGTGATCGTTTAGGCATCCTCAGGGATTGTTGATTATTCGACAGTCGCCGAAGAAATAAGTTTCTTAAAAAAAATTTTCAACACAAGCGCAGCTACTTTGCACGATTTTTCCTGCACTGAGTTTGATGAATAACAAATTAATTTACTTTCACTTTTTTTAATCCTATGTCCACGAATAATACCACTTTGGGCCTACTATGCGCCGCAATCGTTCGAAAAACTATTAGACGCCACCGCCAACGATTTTACGATCGGTGTAAATGTCTTGTACATACCACTGCCCAATCTATTTCTACCGTCAAATCAGCACTGCCGCATTCCGGATAAAGGACAGCCAGAATTGTGTATACCTGTGACGGTGCGACCTCTTTCATCGTCATCCAACCTTTTATCACCCTTTTCTCTTATTCCTGGCCGCCTACTTTGAAATTTTTAATCGTTCTTAAATTCCTTTTCTTCTTCGCCATTCTCTACGAAAGACCCGAACGAAGCACATGCGCTATCTCTCATCATACTAAATTACAAATACAATAGTTTCTTATACGTTTAACGATGTAACGTGTTTATATACATACATCACTATTTATGTGGTCTGTGTAATTCACACTCATTTTTGTACAAAATTTCACAATGTCGAAGTTCTGATACGTCAGGAAATGATGAACCTCCACAAGGACATCAACAGGACTCTCCAGGCTACATTACATCTACAGGACATGCTTGAGCGGTGCCAGCATCGCGTGACATACCTGTATACTCGATTGAAAATGTAACATCTCACGGTCAGGAATATATTTGACTTGTAAAGATGCCGTCAATAAAAATATTACAACACGTCTCGTGTTGAAAGCGTAAAAATACCTTGTGAAACAAAATAATTCAAGCTCCTCGGTCCTAAAATATTCACAGTTAAATGTACTATCATAAAATGCCTGCCCAGCAAAGTGGAAAGCGAAATAAACCTAGAACCGGTGCACAATAAACAAGCTGGCACCTGCAAGTTGTCAAAATAAGGCGAGAAATAGTCTTTGTAGCTATATTTGACCAATTTAACTTGATCTTTCTGTTGATTCATCTTCCCCGATTTGATTTTTGCCAACGACGCTGAAAGAGGGGAATTAAGTTTGAAGCCTTTATCTTGTTATATGTGTGTCTGTAGTAGCTCCCAAAAAGGTGCACTGATCTCAATGTGGTTTTTGTAAGGCTAATTTAAATAGGATGGTTTCTAGCTATGTTTGATGATCGTCGGACCTGTTGTTGAAAGATCAGTAATAATAAAAGCAGTAGGGATCTCTATAAAATGAATATTATTTCGCTTTAATTTTTCTGATCGATTTGAAATTTGGTATACTTGGGAAATCCGATATCATCAGAACAATGTGACGATAACCTTCATCTGATGCTGCAACCAGGAAGCCGGCAGACTACCCAACTTCTCAAGTAATTAGAACAGAACTATCGTAACTAGTATCGCCGAGTGGTTGCTTGACTTACAGACGGTGACTTTGATTTTTTTGGACGACGATGTATTGTATCGACTATTTACTTTAATTTTAATTTAAATTTTCACTCACTCTTGATTTGCATTGTGATTACTGATTACATACATATCTAAAACCGACTTAACCCCTGATGATAACCAGAAAAAAAGTCTTTGTAAATCTAAAGTGCACCATAGGTACAAAAAAATGCCATCTCAAAAGGTAAACTTGGGGTCGTTTTCTAGAACTCTACTCAATGCTCAAGTCAGGATTGCACTGGAAACACAAGCACTGGAAATACGACCCTAATGGCAGGGACTTGAGTATGATTTCGAATGCTTTAAACCATACTCAAATACTGACTTGAACATTGAGTAGAGTTCTAGAATACGACCCTTGGTAAGGCAAAAAATAAATTCATATAGTTCTTATGAGAACACGCAATAGGTAAGGCACTATAATAAATGCCAACAAACAAAAACATATCAGTTTTAGGATTTTCACCTCAGGCTGTTTTAAAGTTACCACAATTTCAATATATTTTCCAGAAATTTGATTAAGCTAGTGATAATACTAATCTTGAAGTCATTATCTGTGATGAATTTTGTTCAATAGAAGTTTCAATCGGCAAAAAATAACACAAAATTGCCAGTAATTAATTATTTACAAAACTGTGACATCCCTAATGACTTTTTTATATGAATGAAGAGATTGCAAACATTCGAGTTCGAGTATTTGTAGTTCAGAATTAGACGCTGGATGAGATAAGTGGTAATTTAATATAAAATAAAATCTGACAATTTTGTTTCTTTTCATCTACCATTACATGCTATCGAAAGAACGAAAGTCACCGACATAGCTCAAAGAATTAGCAAGTTGAAGTAGCACAGGCCAGGGCGCATAGGTCGTAGAACTGACGATCGTTGGGGCAGAAAGGTTCTCGAATGAAGACCATTGTGACGGTGTGACCTCCTTACACCGTCATCCCACCTTTTTGTATCGCCTCTTATTTAATTTTCTACTCATATTTAAGTTTGAAATTTTGAATTGTTCCATTTGCCCTCGAATTCTGATTTTGTTTCTTTCCATCGTCATTCCTATGTGCGATCGCGGTAGCGAAAACATCTACTTTTCTATATTTCCGAACCGTTTACATTTTAAGGTATTAATATTGTTGTTGTACTGAATAAATTCCTATAAACCGGACTTTCGTCTTTTCAACTGCTAAAACTTGGTAAGTAAGACGTATGGGGGCTGCGGAGGCTATTACTACCCTTGGACCAGGCTATATTACTGCTATTTTACAGTCTACAGAACGCGACCAGCGCCAGCAGCGCCCCCACACCACGAACCAGAAGGCGTTCAGTGGGACGGCCCCCTATTAGGGCTAAAACACAGTACTGCGATGCGACGGATGCGACGTCGCATCGCAGAAATCTACAAGCTAGCACGACGCATCGCAAGAGTTTGCGAATTGCTCCTAATTGCGCATTCCTGCGATGTCAATCTTCTTTGTGTTTTTTCCTATATTTGCTTATTAATAACAGCAGTGCAACACTCTTTTAAGGATCCCTGTCGCTGCCTAGTTTGAAAAATACGTTTAGTGCAGTTGACGATCGACGAAGGAATGATCACCCGAACCCTGGCAGTGAGACGCTTTGTCACACGAATTCGCATCGCGCCGATTCGCAGTTTTGTGTTTCGACCCTTAAGGCGCGTTCCCACTATGTCGTCACGTTTTATTATCGTTTCGGATGATTTTTTATCGTTGAACGACTGTCGTGACTAGCTGTTCCCACTAGACCGTGACGACAATTTATCGTTTCACGACAGCCTCCTTGCCCATCTCTGGCTACGACCCCACGCTACTGCAAAGCGAGCAGAGAGCGCGGGGTACGAGATGGGAGGGCAGGGAGCAGAATACGTGCGGGCAGCGATAAATAAACCGTGACGACATTAGGAGTTGCGATAATCTGTCGTCACGTTTTCATCGTGACTTTTTTTATCGTCTGACGACTGTCGTCCTAGCTGTTCTCATTGTGACGACAGTTTGTCGTTGTAACGATAAAAAATCGTGATCGACAGTTAATCGTGTCGTGCTATATGTGAACAGCTTCATTTAAATATACAAGCCACGACACTGTAAGCTGCACAACAATCTGTCGTCACGACATAGTGGGAACGCGCCCTTAAATGGACTGATGAACTGGTGATGGCGGCGGGTAACCGATGGATGCACGTCGCGTCCGTTAGGCTAGTCTGGCAATCTTTGGGGGAGGCCGATGTTCAGCAGCGGACGACTTCCGGCTGATATTATGATAATGATGATGATGATGAACCTGCTATCTATCAGTAAATATTAATAGGATTCGAAAACTTAATTACTATATTCATAAATCATACATATCAATAGGTACTTTATAACATTTATAATAATTGGCTAGATAAGTGATACTTCTACATAACCCAATTACCTACTTACCTATTTAAATACCAAGTCGCGAGCTGACCTAAATAATGTGCAGTGACGAAAAATGTTCTTGTCACCTGCGATCATTGGTTACCTAGCAATGTTTTGTTATGAAACATTCTATGTCGAATTTGGTTAGACTATAAGTTTAGTATACATAGATTGTAGCTATGCAGCGCGTTGGTTGGAATAAACTCAACAGCTGAAATAATTTTGCAAATAATCCTGAGCCTTAAATGGTTGTTGATCCCGTTGTAATGAAATCTATTTGTGCATATAATTAACCCAGTGAAAAATGATATTTTTTGTTTCAGATATCATCTTCTATTTAAAAGCATTGCACTTGTCGCTCTAACTCCCACCAAATTCCTTCCTTCCTCCCACTTTATTGTAAGCTTTTTATAAATTTTGCTGGTCTGAAAATATCAAAACTCATCGGGGATCATTTTACAGTGGCTCGTTATAACTGGAAAGCAATAGGTCCCTCGTGGCACGGTGCCAATTTTTAACCAAGCACTACACCTGTAGTTGGGGTTCGTTTTGATCAATTTTAGATGTGCTGGTAAACTTGCCGTATGATTTACGGTTACCCGAACGTCTTCTCATATTTTACCGATCTCGATAGTTCTAATGGACGTTTCCTTGAAAACGTCAGATTCAATCCCGGTTAAATCAATATTTGAAAAATATATACTGCTTTTTATTTTTTATTTATAATGAATAGATACACGCTTGGACACAATCTTATGACGTTAAGCGACTGTATAACCGATTATCCCTGAATAGCCCTAAATTCGTACCCCTGTTGATACAATAGGGCCACATGTGACCTTTTTACCCTTCAACCGTGGAACATCATCTTTATCTTCAGACTTCTTAACATTTTCAAGTTTACTGTTCACCCTTATCTAAACTTCAATGCACTTACCTACCTAATGCACAAACTTACCTATTATTAGAGTTTTATCACATGAAAGCCATAAAAATAATACGAACTAAGTACATGAAAGAAAATAGTGCATAATGTAAAATTTTATAATTCTTCTGTTTATTAAGTATAAAAGTTACCGACTAATTTCGGTCATAGAATCCTTAAACCTCTCTCCTGAAAAGTCGTCATTTTGCAGATGTGATATTATTACGTCAAGAGCGCGAATTATACTTTTCAAGAAACACAGATGACGCTAGTGTATTTCATTCCTTAGTAATGAAGATCAAAGATCAATTTACAGTTGGAAACGTCACTTTCGAGCTACTGCTCGATCACTGTGCTTATTTTCCTGAGAAGAACGAGCAAAAAATTCCAGGGATTGCTCTTTTTAAATAAATTTAAACGCTTTGGAATAAACTTTGAATCAAATTTGTGTGGAATCTAGAGCCATGTCGTCTTTCCATCTTTATCTAACACGTAGTCTTCAATTTTGTAATATGACTTTTAAATTAAAATTTTTAATGTAATTTTTAAACTTAGGAATGATAATCTTAATATACTCCAGAATCTTATTGTAAAAACGTATACAGTTCCCCACAAAAGAGTTGTTTACCTTGGTTAAAGAAATCGTGGTATCTTCTTTCTTAATGAAATTATGTATATTTTTACGGGCGAATAAAATATTTGAGTAAATGTACTAAGATGCCAGTCTCCTTAAACTTTTCTCTAAGAGTAATCCGAGAACCTAAACGGTACACAGAACGAAATACTCGTTTTTGCAATACAAATATGGTTTGTGTTGCATATTTGTATTGCAAAAATGTGCTGGAACCGAAAAGGATGAATCAAACTGCTACTTTTGAATAAATAAAATAACGTCGTCTTTATACCTAAGTATAACGACTTTACATGACCTGACTTACTGACTATACGTGAGATCCTTTAGGTCTTTGGCGACTTTATCCTTCCAGCGATATCTTTGACGGCCCACAGGACGATGACCCGTAGGTTGACCCAAATACGATCTTTAGGCAATTCGATCCTCTCCCATTCTTTCCACATGTTCCAGCCAGCGAAGTCGAGCAGATTTAATTTCCCCGATTACGTTCGGCTCAGACACTATATCTTCTATCTCTCTATTGAATTGGGCCCTCCACTTCCCAAATTCTCTTTTAAAGGTCATGTGAAGCCGATATACCTAAATTTTTTTTTATATAAAAAATAAGTACGCATTTAACCTCCATCTCACCTGATCGAAAGTGACGAGGAGGTCGAGGAGGAGAATGTAGCATGCACACCTAAATAATGCCTATTCACTCTCGCCTTGAAAAGGTCCAAGTAGCGTTCAGGGAACAAGTCTGCAGGCAAGGAATTCCACTCGCTAGCCGCTCGCCATAGAAATGTGGCAGCGAAACGCTTCGTGGGAATCCGGGGAATATCCACAACATAAGGGTGGCACCCCCGCCCACGTCTAGTCTCCCGATGATGGAAAGGGGAAGGCGGAATCAAATTATGCAATTCCATCGCACACTCCGTGATATATCCTGTAGAATACCGATAAGCTGGCAACTCTACGGCGATGTTCAAGGCTCTATAGCTTCGCCTCTACTAGTTCCGAGTCACCTATAAGGCACTTAGCACACTTGTCTATTGAATCCAAGGTGGCCAGTTGGTATTTAGCAAAGCCATCCCGTAAGTGGCAGCAGTACTCCATACACGACCGGACTTGTGCTTGGTACAGCTGAAGCAACTGTCTCGGTGTGAAGTATCGCCTCACCTTGGAAAGGATGCCAAGCTTCTTGGCTGCATTTTTGGCCACGAATTCAATGTAACTGCCGAAGTTCACATTGGACGACAAGTCCATTCCAAGTAGATGAAGACGGTCGGCTATCGGTATGGATATATCACGAAAAGTCAGACTCAGGTGAAAGGAGAAAAGACACGCTTGCGTTTTGGTAGCATTAAATTTGACAAGATTGGCATCGCCCCAATCGGAGACTGCCTTAAGTGTCAAATTCAAACGACTAACCATGGTCTCTAGACAAAACTGGATTTCTTCTCCACCGACTCTCGCATTGGTCAAGTACCTGTCCACAACTGTGCCGTCATCAGCATACCCAAAGGTACAAAGATGACGTTAAAGATGACTTTATTTTAAATATATAACTTGCTTACTTACTTTGATTCCCATTGGGTCAGGCATAGACTATAGATTGCTACTCCACACTATCCTAACAAACCTCTTTAGTTTCACTTACTTTCATCAATATTTTCATACTGTACCTCTTATTCTTCTCACTACGCACGTCAGCCTATTTAATTACACTCTCAATTTGATCTGAGAATGTTCTTCGTGACCGCCCTCTTCCAGTGCTGCCGTGTACGTTAGCTCTATATATTTATTATGTTACTCTAGCTATCTGCCCAAACCACCTCAACGTACCCTTTTCTATATTTGTCACTACATCCTCTTCCACACCACATCGTTCTTGAACCACAGTATTCTCGATGTTAGCTCGATGGACGTCATTGCACGTTGTCCAATAACTACTGAATGAGGAATGAATATTCTGTTTTTATATTTTATTATTCCCTTGCGTTTTTATATTATTAACACTTTTGTATGGACCTAAGTCCAAAATAAACTTATTTATTCTATTTAATCGTCTATTATACAGGAGAATCACAAATCACATTTGTTTTAATATATAATAGACACACGCTTGGCCACAATCTCACCTGATGTTAAGCGACGATGTGACCGACGATGGGACGCGTTTGCCTAAAAAATGCCTATTCATTCATATAATATGCCTTGAATAGCCCCAAATTGTACTTTTCGGGAAATACAGATGCCATGCCATACCAGAGCATTCCATTCTCTTGCCGTACGCATATGAAAGAAGAAAGCAAAGCGCTTAGTGCGAATAGGTGGAATATCAACGACATACGAATGGAGTGCTCCGGACCTTCTAGTCGACCGAAGGAGGAACGGTGAGGGTGGAACTAAATTGAAAATTTCCTGTACACACTCCCCGAAATGTATCCGAAAGATAACCGACAAGTAGGCTACTTTTTAGCGATGGTCGAGATTTTGTAGATTCGACTCCACAAGAGAATTGTTGTTACTAAGTCTGTTTGCTTTTCGCTCCACCGAGAACTGGTAATGGGCAGAGCCGTCCCAAAGGTGGCAGCAGTACTCCACACACGGTCGAACTTGTGCTTTATACAGATTTAAAAGCTGTTCAGGTGTGATGTACCACCTGACCTTATAAAGTATGCATAGTTTTCTGGCAGCAGTTTTTGCCAAGCACTCGACGTATCGCGCAAAGTTGAGTTATAAAAAGGAAAATACAAACAAAAGGTTCTGTTCATTTCCAAAAAGAAATTTCGTCCTGCAGACTTAAATACGGACACAATAACTAAAATATAAGGCTTACATTGCAAAATTTTAACAATAATTATGTAAAACAAGAACAATATCAATATAGGTGGTTCGAATCCAGCCGGATCAAAGGATTTTTTTAAGTGTTCGATCTTTGTATTAATAATAATATCAATATCATTTACATTACTACAAACTATATAAATACATATTTCGTTGTATACCTATCAAATGGATGGAATAGTAAATGTTCTTTATTTTATTTATTAATGCTTTTGTTAATTATATTTATTTCGTCACATATTATATATTTTTCTGAGGGATATCATTTCTAATATATTAATTCTACTCTCGTGCCTCTTTTGCCATAGGCAACACTCACTCCAGTAGGTACATTAGCGTTGCAACCAACACAGCATTATATGTATACCGCCGTTCGTCCCTACTTAGATACAGACTGACTGCACATCACTCCTTTTATGGCAGCCCTCACCACATTCCCTTTTTTACTTAAATATAGAAACATCTACAAATAAAGAAATTGTGTATGAATAAAAATTAAATAATAAAATGTATAAACTCAAGTGGGATGACGGTGGTTTCTCAATAGAATGGTCGATATTTCGAATCCCTGTGACGGCATGTACTTATCATCATTTCATTTAATATTATTGTGAAAAATAGGAAGAGATGGTAGTGTATTGAGAGAAAGGTCGCTTGCTTTACTAGTAATATCTCTAACGGTAAAGAAAAACATTGCGATGAAACCTACATGTCGATCGAAGACGACTCACAACGCTTGGAAATCGTCTGAAGCATTGGGTCAGCATGACGATTTATGACCTAAACCGTTTCCTTAGAGGATCCCGCGCTAAACAAGTAGACGTAAATTGAATTGAATTAAATGTTGTAGCTCTATCATTGGTTGTAAAGCTAACTAGCAGACACTTGTCCCCAATTACTAAAAATAAAAAATGTAGTCAACAATAAAAATAAAACTATCAATGGCAATTAATTGCGTTAGAAATTGGTAAAGCTATATTAGGTTTTATTATTATAGACTCTGGACCTTTATTTAGTTTCACGTTTTATTGATATGACCCAATTTGATAAATATAAAAATGCGCACGATTGATGTAATAAGGATCTACAAAATGACAACTTTTCAGTTCAAAGAGAGGTTTAAAGATTTTGAACGAAATTAGTTTTAAATTAGTAGGAAATTTCACGTACAATCGGATAATGATGATGAAAACACGAGTACCAATACCACAATAGCCCCAAACCCTCTTCATAGAAGAAATCTAAAGAACTAGATAGCAGTCCCATATCTTTCTACATAAGATTTGTTTATAATGCCTCACCCTATCAACCTCGTGGTTGGTAGGGAAGGGCACTATGACCTGTGCGAGCGAACCAGCACGAAGACCATCTAAATCTGGGGTTAGGACCCGACCCCAGATCAGCCCGTTTGCACGGACTTCATCTTGTTCTCTGTAGGCCTTAGATGAGCCGTCCCTGGTGCACGTACAGCACCCTCCCTATTTCTAGATAGGTACCGGAACTGTAGGCACGCTCACTTCTCGTCGCGCTCTGTGCAACTAACTGTTGCCACCGCTGAGCCACCCACTCTAAGTCGACTACCAAATCCCCTCATTGGTGGCGAAGCTGTAAGTCACGCTCACTTCTCGACGCCAAATTAACGGCGTCTCTCCAGTTCCCAAATTAGAAATAGAGAGCAGTGTAACTTGAAACGGGTTGAAAAGATAGATATATTCTAGATAGATCTATCTAAAAATCTTTTAAATAACGAAGTAAAGTAATAACCATTGAAAGAAGGCATTTCGAATGTTTTGTTTTTTATGTTCTTTTGCTGTTTTTGTTTCTTGATTACCGTTGTGTTTCTAGCGGTGTATGTTTTGTTGTGTTTCATATTATAAGTAACAGTGCTCATTTTTGTTCTTTTCCTCACTCCTTTCCTATGTTTTTTTTTCCATAGAGTACATATCGTCCATTCCATCCGGTTTTCAACAATAACCAAAAAGCAAATCAATAAACAATTCCCACACGCGTCATCATACTCGAGATCACCCGAGGGCATCGCCGTGCAGTAGTTCAACATAAACCTGTAATAAATATATTCACGTAAACCCTTGCCGTCGGAATTTTTACTTTGAAGGTTTGCCCTTTCGAAGGCTTGCCCCCCTGGGGTACGCCCCGAAAACTAGCGTATATTGAATAACGCATTGAAACGAGGGATAGAATAATATTAGGGTCGCCTCAAATTGCTGCAGCCAGACGACGACACGACGCTGTGATGTATTAAAACGAGCAAACAAATATAAACTTCATCTTCTACAAAATAAGGTTTAAACAATAAATAAAACAGAACATGCATCAATCGGCACTGCATAGCGCAGAGTAGCGACATGTGACATTTGTCGTTTTAATGCATCGCAGATTCTCAGCGTTACGTGGTCTGGCTGCGCCAATTTGGGGCAACCCTAATATTATTTCTACCTCGTATACGTAACACATAATAATAGTATGAAACTTTTGTTACTTCTCTTTGAAGTGGAATATTATTCTGAAGTATTTTTTGTGCTTTCAGGGTCAGGAGCAAATCAAAATTGACACTTGAGATTTCAATTCAACCCTATGCCGCTTCGATAATAACAGTTCAAAGTTCAAAGTATCTGTAGTATCGAGTTCTTAAACGCTTATTAGAGTATCCGATTTTTAGGGTCCTGTGTCAGGGCGTGGCCCCTAGTTAAGCCCGGGTTTTCACTACAGGAGCGCTCTCGAATCGAGTGCGCTAGTGCGAGCTAGATTGTATAGAAGTCCATAAGCGTCCAAGTTATTTCCTTGGACGATTTGTTCAAGATGACGACAACGTAGCAGATATGTAATGGCTGAAGTACAAACTCATGAAAGGGAAAAACACAAGAAAGAAATTTGGATCATAAAATGGATTTTAAGACTAACTGGGTGATTTAAATAATTTTATTCGTGATGTGGAAGAGGAACATAAAAACACGTCAAAAACCTCATATTTTCACGTTCATTCCACTTTGTCTTAGTTGGCGCCATTTTGTTTTCATAAAGTGATCCGAGTGTACTCATAGGACGCGAGTGCGCTCGGAGCACACGTTTATATGCTACAAGTAGCGTCCGAGTGGCCATGCGAGTGACTCGGTCCGAGAGAACTCGTATATGCAAACCCAGCTTTAGTGTGCCGCTTATTGGATAATAATTTATAGATTTATTTATTTATTTATTTATTAGATTTGCCAACAGAAATACACTATTGTACATGAACAAACGATAACATTACATAAAATACTCGAGTGTAAACCCAATAATAGGCAAATACAGCATGCACATATCAGAAGCTCGTGTCAAAAGCATTTTTTGTATGTTACATTACAGACAAATAGATGGATAAAACAAAACCAATAAGTAAACATGCTAAATTAAACTGTAAAGTTATGGTACTTTTAGTCTGACCATTTATACAATAAAGTTTTATATTTATTTAATGACAACGAAAACAAATCTAAGTCAGTTAATCTATGTTTACATGTTTTATGAGAATTATTGTACTCTCGGCAAACTCGGTTCAAAATAGCATTGTAGCCAACGTTAGTTCTGAACTTTTTGATTTTAAAAAGACGATAGTTACTTGGTCTGGCATTGCGACGTGGAATAGAAAACTGGAGTTGTGATAAAAGTTCTGGGCAATCAATTTGCCCCGAAATCAAACGATGTACAAAAACTTGATCGGCAATCCAACGGCGACGTTGAAGGGTGCACATTTGAAATGAACTTAGTCTGTCCTCATATCCCTTCATTAAGTGCAGCCTTCGTTGGTGGATAGTGAGGAAAAAGAGAAATCGCTTTTGAACGCTTTCTATGCGATCTATGTGATTTTGGTACATTGGGTTCCAAATGGGAGATGCATATTCTAAATTAGAACGAACTAGGGCATAATAAACTATTTTCAACGTCGTTACACTTTTAAAGGACCTACAATTCCTCCATACGAAGCCCAACATACGGAGAGATTTATTGATGATGCTGTCAAAATGATATTTGAATGAAAGCGCGCTGTCAAATATGACTCCTAAGTCTCTGATATGGTTGACCTCATCTAAAATATTTACATCGATGGAGTATGATGTAGGAAATGGAACTTTCTTTTTAGTAAATTTAATATGCCTACATTTTTTTATGTTTAAAGGTAATTTGTTATCTTTAGTCCACACTGAAATTTTATCAAGATCCTCCTGTAGCAATATTGAGTCAGTAATATTATTAATGGTTCTGTATATTTTTAAGTCATCAGCAAAAAAACTAAATTTGGAATGTTTGATGACGCTAGCGAGGTCATTTATAAAAACAAGGAAAAGAAGAGGACCTAAGTGGGAACCTTGGGGAACCCCTGAAGAAGCTAGAAAAGGGTCTGATTCGCAACCACCAACAACAACTTTTAGGAATCTGTTGTACAGATAAGATGCAAACCACTTGAGAATCTTCCCATGTATACCAAAGAAACCCAATTTCTTGAGAAGTATTGCATGGTCCACTCGGTCAAAATCCTTGCTAACGTCAGTATATATAGCATCGACTTGTCGACCTTCATCAACACCTTGACAGAGATCAGAGACATAACATGCCAAGTTGGAGGTAGTGGACATGTTGGAACGAAAACCATGTTGCTTCGGAGTCAATACTGATTTAAGATGATAATTTAAAGTGGGTACAATAATTGACTCAAGTAATTTACCAAATGTCGACAGCAATGAAATTGGACGATAATTTTGAATGTCATTGCGATTACCAGATTTTAGTATAGGAATTACATGCGCGGTTTTCCATCGAGTAGGAAAAACACCGCGATCCAAAGACAAATTAAAGATTATTGAAAGTGGACGCAATAGTGTTTTTTTACAATTTACAATGAAATGGGCTGGAATACCATCCGGCCCGGGTCCTTGCTTAGTATTTAACATTTTTATGGATTTTGCAAGCGTCTTCGAGTCAATTGTAAAACTTGATAAAATGTTTGTAGGTAATGTATTTGCAGTGAACAGGGTACTTGAAGAACTAGGGGTTGACAGGTCATGTGAGTAGACAGAGGAAAAATGATTCGCGAAGGCATAACATATTGATTTGGGACAACAGAACAGGTCACCGTTAAGAGACATAACAGATGGTAGACAGCAGGTTTTATTTCTTTTGGAACTGATGTAGGACCAAAAAGGTTTCAAGTTGGAGAGATTGATCGAGGATTCGATTTTTCGTAAATAGTCCTTGTAGCAAAGATTTATTAATTTGTGACAGCGTTCGCGTGAATCGGCAAATTCAAATTCATCTAGTTTATTACCGTATTTTTTAAATTTAGCTCTAAACTTCTCCTTCTCTTTAATCATCTTAATTAAATTTTTGGTATACCAAATAGGAAATCTTTTAGACTTTGCTACAGTTTTAGGAACGTATTTGTCGATTATATTAAATAACAGTTTAGGTATAAAATTTATCATGCAAAATCTTTACATGAATAAAAGGCTGAATATTACTTTTAAAAGTTTTATAAAATACGTTATTTTGATTAACACTTGTCCACCAACAGGCAAAGACTGCCTTGCAATTCAATTTGTTTCATTTTGTTACTAGAAAACCAAAGACAAAGGGGAAAAAAATGTTTTTATCTACATTAGTATAAACTTCGTCATGGTGATCATATGATAATATATTCTACTTATGGGAAATATTGTGTTTTATTTGAATATGTAGACCTATATAATAATTGTATTTATGTTGTGGTGTACATACATACTACACTAAATTAAATTAAAAACTTAATAAACAATATTTAGATGGTATTTTGTTTATTTTAGGTGTTAATTTACAAAGTCTGTTGATTCCTATTTTCAGCTTCCAAATAGGAAGGCATTCTTCCAAACATGGATTTCTCCCTTTTGTGAACATGACGCTGATGCTTTAACATAGCATTTCTGTAACACTATATGATTCAAATTGGCAAAAATTTTTTGAAAAAATACTAGTAAAATAACGTATTAAAAGATAAACACTGAGATAAGTAAAGTAACACGTCCGCTTCTAACGATCGTTATTGATGAATTTTTTTTTCCTATTAAATTTTTTTTAGATAATCACTTCTGTCGACAAGCTTGTTAAAAAATACAGTTGATAAAATATTTAAAAAGCAGCGAAAATTTAATAATACAGTAGTATCAAAATCACTAAATTGAAAAAATATACAAGAAGCAATAATCTATAAAATAATCAATTCTGTCGACTGTCGTCATCTCAGTTACGAACAGTTATCTAATAAAATTTATTTAAGCACACAAAGAAAAATTGCATGAACACACATTTCGCGTGTACATAGAATAACCCTTATAATACACTACTCTACTAATCAGGCCCTAACTCATTCTGAACGTGAACGTCGTACTATCATGGCGCCATCGAAGCTTGTGTTTGTTGTTGTTATTTCTCATCAATTTTTTTGGAAACTTCAAAAAACAATTAAAGTAAAGTTAGTAAAATTTTGCAGGTTCTCTCTATGTTTTATTCTTAAGATTCTGTTCGTTTTAGATTTTTATTTTAGTCTGTTGTCAGGATTTTTTATGATCGGATAAAGTACATCCTATCGTGTAACACATTAGCACATAATTTAGACGATATCCTAAGGTGAATCGTATATTTTTTTATAAGAACGTAACGTAGTAAATACCTAAACCATTTGATCTAGCAAAACAGTTTTTCCTGCTTCTCCTCCCAATGGCTCGATTTAAAGTAAAAACCAAAAACTTCACTCACTGTGCTTCGGTTATTCTAGCATACAGAAGCTGGTGTTTTTATTCGATGGATTTTAAGAAGTGATTGTATTTATGAAAACAAACAAATTTTACTCTGAGCAGGGGTCCTCTATCCTATAAAAGGGCTTTCATGATGAGCGTACGCTCATTTTATTGGATAATAAATTCTGCAATATTATACATTTAGTGCTTTTTGTTTTATATAACCATTGCTGTTTATATTAGTGACGATTACATTGTTCTTAGGAATAATAATATAGCGACATTGGTAATGAAAATTAATACGAAATATAATAATAAACAAGCTGAAGTGGCAGTGGGCTGACCGTATCTGAAAACCGATAACCGAGGGGTAACGAGTTTTTATATGAAAATCACGGCTCGGTAAACGTAGTGTAGGACGCTCTCTGGCTAGATGGAGTGACGATCTGCAAAAGGCTACTAGCAACAGATGAATCTGACATTGAGAGAGACTGATGATGAAGATGATCATGTGAAGTAAATGATAATAAATCAGATGTTCCATACAAAATATATAACTGTTTCTATGGCGGATTTTTTTTTGGTGCTTATAACTTAATCAGTACTTAAAGTAAACAGTACCTAATGTCGACGATGGAGATCTCCTAACCAAATATGTTGGAAGCAACATACGGCACGATAATACACTTGCTTCGGAGATACCATCGCGCATTGCAAACGCCGCTTAATGACCATTTCTGGAAATCCCATGACCTGAAGCTAGAGACAAAGATTAGTATGTACATGGCATTATAATATTACCGGTCCTTCTTTATGGCGCAGAAACATGGTGTATTTATAAATCAGACATTAGGAAACTTGACAGATTTCATCTACGACGTCTCAGATCAACCCTGAACGTTAAGTGGCAGGACTATGTCCCTAACACGGAGATGCGGCATGTATGGCATGAAAGCTTTACTAATGCAGTGTCAACTCGTGTAAAAAAAGAAAAAAAGTGGTACGGACACGCCTTTCGCATGAGGACCACCGTTTGCCTAAAGTTGTCTTCTAATCCGAGATGGCGGAAGGTAAACGGAAGCATGGTGGTCAATATCTTCGTTATAAGGATGTGCTCAAGAGGCACCTACACGCTTGCGCCATTGACCCATCAGATTGGGAGAGGCTCACGTCATATAGGGCATCTTGTGCACAACTATCGATAAAAATGTAAAAACATTCGAAACATTAAACGAGACACCGAAAGGGTAGAGAGAGACCTAAACCCTCCTTATACCTATACTTTCAACTCTGCATGCCAACTTTATTGCTCTGTTTGTGATCGGGCATTTAAGACAAAATTCGGTATGGGGAGTCATATTAGGGCACATGCTAGGATAGGAACTAATATCAAAGGGTCGCTGCTATCGTAATTGATACAGGAGGGAAAGTACCTTAAATACCGTAGATAAAATATTTTACCGAAAGAAGACTTCATTTTGATTTTAAAAGCAATTCGAACTGCATTCAAAGATTTTTAAATAATCGCCTGTCTGAACCGGGAATCGAACCCGCCCAATGTGAAAAAACACCTGTAATTTTACTATACCGATCGAAAGCCTCAATCATAAGGATTGTTTTCTTCTAAGTAATGTAGCATCTTCTTCATCTTAAATAAAAGGAAGACCGTGAAATTTAACATTTAATGTGACATTTTGTTCAGGAAGTTAGAAGGAAGGAATTGAAATTATCATTTCAAATTACTAATGGGTACAAACTTTCAACTTGTTATTTTAAACATTCACCATGAAAAGTCAACATGAACAACATAGCATCTTAAATAAAAGGAAGACCATGAAATTTAACATTTAATGTGACATTTTGTTCAGGAAGTTCGAAGGAAGGAATTGAAATTATCATTTCAAATTACTAATGGGTACAGACTTTCAACTTGTTATTTTAAACATTCACCATGAAAAGTCAACATGAACAACATAGCCTCTTAAATAAAAGGAAGACCATGAAATTTAACATTTAATGTGACATTTTGTTCAGGAAGTTAGAAGGAAGGAATTGAAATTATCATTTCAAATTACTAATGGGTACAAACTTTCAACTTATTATTTTAAACATTCACCATGAAAAGTCAACGTGAACAACATGGCATCTTAAATAAAAGGAAGACCATGAAATTTAACATTTAATTAAAAAAATTAGGTCCATTTAATTGCAACTTACAATCCATTTAAGTTATCAAATGCTCAAAATGTGTCCCATTCTGTAATATACAAATTCTCACTCTTTTGATAATTTCAATTGCTGTCGATTTATTTATCTGTGGCACAGTCGTGAGACGCCCTGTATTATCTAAAATATATAATTTCCGCTGTTTAAAGAGCATCAGCTCTTTTCCAAACCTTCTTTTCCCAGTTAGTGTAGGCGTCTCAGTCATGAAATGAATAATTAATAGATTCAAGCGTTACTTTGCGGAAATCCACGTTAATAAAAATGGAAGTAAATTAATTTCCTATTCCGCGAACCCAGAGAAGGTTAAACCGTAGACGATAAAATGAATATTTATTTTTCTTCCACTTACCCGACCAACTCGAAATTTGATATACTAAGAAAACTTTTTGTTTATATTACCAAGTGACGGGACGAACAAGTCCTGCGCCTGGTGTCAAGCGACGCGTCTGTCCATAGCAATTGCATTGGCACTCAAAGCTTTAAATCGCAAAAATCTGAGGGATGCTGTCGCTGCGCCTGTCATCTTGAGACATAAGATGACAAGTCACATTTACCTGTAATTTCACAAGCACCCTTACACTTCTTGGTGGCAGAAATAGAGAAGGTGCCAGTGGTTCCAGGACGAACTCTGTCACAAGGAGCAAGGCGGCCGAGAAGGCGTTGGCTGGACGATCTTGATGGGTCTGAAATGAAACGGTGGGAAATCGTCAAAGACAGGGAGCTGTGGAGGATGTTGAGGGAAACCTTTGCCAAGCGGTAGGACGTAATTGATTAATTAAACAATAACAATAATTAATAATCTCAGTACAGAGTACTAAAAAAACCGACCTCAAAAGTACGTGGAATTACGTCTATTTGCTAAGTTTTATTGAAATATCCCCTAGTTCGCCACTATACAGGACTTGACACTGGAGACAATAAAAATTGGTTCTCACTACGAAACTACTCAAAGTATATTGAGAGAAAAACGCTTTGAATTGAAGAAATAGCAAAATCAAGCATTAAAGTAATTGCTCCTAAATTAAAGTTAGGCGCTATTTATAAAAATGAATCTTCATGCGTGAACAGCCACCCTTCGAGGTGGATGATTTTCTTCACAATGAAATGGGACCACTATGGAAGTACCCCCTTTCCAACAAAAAAAGAATCATGAAACTCGGTTCACAAATTTATTCACAGAGTTATCGCGTAACATACATACAAGAAAAAAAGAAGAACTTACAGTCGAATTGAGAACCTCCTCCTTTTTTGAAGTCGGTTAAAAACCGATGACAACATACAGAGTGTTTATAAAACAGTACAGATAACTTAAAAGAGTTAATTAATATTTAAGTTGCTAGTCGCAAGAGCAACTTTTCATAGCAACAACAAGAGAGCTCGTCAAGCTAGACATTTAAAGTTTAAATTTAACTTTATGGCGCTTGCGATAAGAACGAAACAAAAAATATTTATACATTTTTTTAAAATAATTTGTTTGAATTTTATTTATTAACCTGAACTGTTAATGTATTGTTATAATTATTAATACAAAGACCGTACACAAAGAAAAAATCCTTCGATCTGACTTGATCTGCAGCTCTGTTTTTTTTAACGCTGTGTGCGTTAAAAAAAAACTCATGGCCCCGCACTAGGGAAACCCTGTATCGGGTGCCATGGACACACACATAGACATACACAAATTACACCCAACCATACAACTACTACTCTCGGCCCGGGAATCGAACCCGGGATTTCTGTGTGACAGTCCAGCATGTTAACTATGATTTGTTCGTCCCGTCACTTGATATTGTAAAAAAAACCGTTCGGCCAAGGAGGCAAAAAAAAGAAAAAGGTAGTGTTGGTAGAGCTGTCCCCTAGTATGGCATAGACGCATGTTCATATCCAGTCAGATCCAAGGAATTTGTCTTCGTGTTCGATCTTTGTATTAATAATAATTATAACAAAGTAGTGGAGTAATTTCACAAAAAATAAATAAATATCATTTTACTGAAACATCATAATATTTATTACAATCAATAGGCAAAGAAAGTATTCCTCGTTTTTTAAAACTACCCTAAACATAGGTAAAGGGGTAGGTACAGTTTGTTTGGGAAAAAGCGTTCCTTGATCTACGTAACTAAAATTTGGCGTACATAGTCTTTAAAACATACAAATAAGCAAGATTTTTCGGTTGTCCGCCATTTGCTTTTGCGGTCCGTAGTTGATCGTCACGTCGTACTTGAAGAATGAATTTGCTTATATTCTATGATATTAAAAGATTGCGACATCATTTATTTTTAACCTACTTCAAAAAGAGGAGGAGGTTCTCACTTTTTTTAATAAAATATAAGAGCGCATTTGACCTCCATCTCACCTGATGAAAAGTGACGAAGAGGTCGACGATGGAGCATGCACAGCTAAATAATGCCTATTAACTCTCGCCTTGAAAAGGTCCAAGTTATAACGTTCAGGGAACAAGTCTGCAGGCAGGGAATTCCACTCCATAGCCGTTCGCCATATAAATGTACAAGCGTAATGCTTCGTGCGAATCATTGTTTCGACTGTACGTGTTTTTTTTTTGTAGTGGAGCCAATTTTTTTTATAATATCAAGTAACGGCACGAACAAGTCGTACGCCTGATGGTAAGCTACACGCCTGTCCACAACAGTTGCAGTGCCACTCAGAGCTTCAAATCACAAAGATCCGAGGGGCACTGCCACTGCGCCCGTCACTCAGAGACATAAGTTGACAAGGCCCATGTGCTTGTAATTTCACCAGCACCCTTATCCTTCAAAACAGGAACACAGTAATGCTAACATTACTGCTTGGTGACCGAAACAGGTAAGGTGGCAGTACTTCCCTGGACGAACTCTTTCACAAGGTGCTCTACTGCTTACTAATTAAATTTGAAGAAAATGTTCCACCTCTAAGGGTGGAAAACTAGGGGATGAATGACTTTTGAGGTCGGTTTTTTTAGTGCTCTGTACTGAGATTATTAAAGTAAGTAAAGTACATCGTTAGAAGTGAAAACGTATTTGATACAAACTTAAAATACGTAACTTTGCTAACTTTTAACGTCCTATTGCTGAACGTGGAGTTAACATGTCTTTAAGAAGTGTTTTGAATCACTAATTTTTAGCTCATAAATATTTTGAAATCCAACTCGTCGCACCCATCGTCGTAGAATTACATAAGTCGAATTACGTCAAATATTTTTTACTCCATTGGATAGATAACAAAATAGCACACGTGCCCTCTAATTCATAGAACTCTATCGACAACATCAATAGCGCGTGTGCATTTTTGTATGTGTGTGTGTTTGCGTGTGTGAGTCCCTGAATTAGAGCTAAGAAATAAAAACACTAAACATTTTTTTTATTTCATCCCAACCGTAACCTACAAATAGCATTTTAGGTGATATTTGGCAGATTGGAGTTGAATGTTATGTTGGGTGATCCGTTGGTGAAGAAGACTTTATAAATACTTTGCTTTGTAAATTCTGTAGTCATATCGCACTGTTATTACAATAGTGTTATAACTCAAAATATGTGAAATTCAAGATTATACCATTGTTGAACGTCAAATTTAGTTCTCTACACATCAATAAAACCATCGTTAGAATATTATAAAAAACAACTAAAAGATATCTCACGCTTTATGTGAGCTAATTCTGGTCAAAATAGTCCTTATTCAAAAATATGACATTGTTTTTTCTCTTTTATTTTTAAATATGTATATTTGGCAAGTAGGAAATAACTTATACATAAATTTACACAGATCTTTCAAGAGAAGCGAGTAATTCGTTATTCGACGATTCTGGAAAAATACACTTTTTGAGTTATTACACTATTGTATTAACAGTGCGATATGTCAGGTCTTTTCTCTCACTATGACGCGACACGTTAGAGTAGAATAATCCACAGGCATTTACATCACAAGGCCGATATTGACACCAAGTTAAAAAAAGCAAATGGCATTACTTAACGTAGTACATTTTTTCCATTGCATAATAATTAACATATTGCATGTCTACGAATGTATTGTGGAATTATTCCGAAATAAAAGATAAATTTACGTATCCAATTTACAGCAAAAAAGATGTAAATAAAATAACTTCGTAAATGTTGAATCAGATATTCGTGGAAAAAGGGACTATCTTTTACTAAGTACCTTGAAAAAGAAATTAATGTCAATCAAAAACGAAGTAAGCAGCATTACAATTCAGATAAAATCCTAAAATCTTGAACAATAAAAGGATTTCTTATCATAAACTTAAAGTATTTATTTTATTGAATATTATGAGGTTTCTTTTTCATTGTCGCGTATATTTTTTATGAAAATGCTCCATTACTTTGTTGTTATTATTGATACAACATCCGAACAACACAAAGAAAAATACCTTTGAGATTCAGTCGCGACTTGATCTGTAGCTCAGTTGGTAAGAGCTGTGGCCCCGATATAGCAATATACGCTGGTTCGAGTCCAGTCAGATCCAAGGATTTTTTCTTTGTTTTAATAACGAACCCTGTACACCACCTACGGTGGGGTCAGTCTGCGGCGCGTGGTCAGGTTTAGATTACAGTGTGTGCTCTTCGGTGGCACAACGATTAGTATTATGAGCGCTTGATGAGGAGGTTCCAGATTCGATTCCCAATTTGAGCCAATTTATGAAACAAACATTTTTAAATTTTTACAAAATTTTATTATCAGCCGTTCTGAAAAGAAGCAAAATAAAGCTATGACTTTCTTCCAGGAGGTGTGCGACGTACGTATGTATCATTTAATCGCTTCCGGAAAGCTTTGCGCCATCCCCATAAGTCGTTACTGAAAAGATTAGCGACCACTTTTGAGTTAAATCTACCGGTAAATAGCAAGGCGTTAGAGGCGATTGTGAGGCCATTGTGAGACTTAGTTTCACAAATGGTCAGTACTGATTGGTTTAGCAAGGTTGTAGTTGTAAACATGGAATGTACTTTTGGGCAAACTTTGCACTCAACTTTTTACTGGTGCGCACGTAACAAAGATTCAGTTATTATTTACTAGCGAACATGTAAACTGCCTTCGTGGCCGAACGGTTACCATGCAGGACTGCCACGCAGAGGTCCCGCGTTCGATTCCCGGGCTGAGAGAATGAAATCAAATTAAATCATTCATTTCTTTGTGATACACAGGTTATTAAGTTATAACAAGAATGAATTTTGAATCACTGTGATCCGCCTTAAGGCATACAAAATTTTCTTAGTTTTAATAATTCTCATGTAATATTAACTAATAATACCATACTATATAACTAATAACAAATTAAATAAGATGAAATGTAAATTTTATAAGAAATCTTCAATATTATAGAATGTCATATCATTTAGGTAATTAAATAATAATTTCTTATATTCTGCACAATCATTGCAATTCCTAATTTCAAGTGGAAGTTTGTTGTATACCTTCGTAGCCATTGCTATTACACTCTTTTGAAGCAGAGCAAATTTACATGATCTACTTTTCAGTAAATTAAGATGACGCTTTACGAAAAGTGAAATGGCCTACATTTATTTCTCTTGTAATTTTGGATGTAATTTGTGGTTGTCTATGTGTTTTTTTTATAATACCAAGTGATAGGACGAAATAGTCATAGGTCTGGTGGTAAGCCTTTTCACAACAGTTGCAGTGCCACTTAGAGCTTTAAACCGCAAAGATCGGAGGGACACTGTCCCTGCGCACGTCACCCTGAAACATAAGATGACAAGGTCTAGATGTGCCTGTAATTTCAACAGCACCCTACACCTCAAAATCGGAACCCAGTAATGCTCACATCACTGCTTGGCGGCAGAAACAGGTAAAGTGGAAGTACTTCCTAGGACGAACACTTTCACATGAAGCTCTGTAGAGTAGACTAACTGTGAACTTTGAAATAGAAAACAAAAGCAATAACATAATATAATATTATATTATTAATACATAGATCGAACAAACAAAAAAAAATATATTTCGATCCAACTGGAGTATTTTCACATTTACCGGGCTAGTGGTCAGTCTTAGCGTGATCCCACGAACCGGCGTCAAAGGGTACATAAGTTTTTAGCGGGTAGGCCTACGAGGATCCATCGGGCGAGCTTTTATCGCCAGATAGGTTCACGGAGGAGAGGCTCACATAACCCTTTCATGTCATCGGCCGCAGGGGTATGCGTAGCGCATTTTCCTGTGTATAGAAAAAAAAAGATGAATATCAAATACCGTAATTTAATTTAGTTTAAACGCGACACACACGTCCGGTCGGTCCACTGAAAATCATCGTCACAGCCTTTTCCCGGCGGTGACATTAGCTGAGTGGATCCTATTATCCCATAAAGCGCCATAATACGCCACAGCCGCACACACGACATCTACTTAGTACAGCAATAGTGTTGCCTAGCTTTGTGGTCTCTTAATTATTTATTACTAAAATTTTATTTTTAATTAATTTTATTTAGTTTTTTTTTTATTATCCTATTTTCTATTTGTTTTAATTTTGTTTGGTTTAGTTTTAATTTAGTTCTGTTTTATTTTTTTACGTTTCATTTCCTACTATGTATTATTGTGTTGTGGCGTTATGTAATAAATGAATTCTATTCTATTCTATTCTATTCCAAAAAAAAAAACAGTATAATGATATCTTTCCGACGATATTATTATCATATGCCTTTGAATGAGGCAGTGGAAAATGCAGTCAACGTTTTGAAAACGTGCGATCGATAATCTGAGTACCTACTAAAAAAACTGCCCTTAAAAGTTCTCGGAATAACATCCATTTTGCCAAGTTTTATTGAAATCGGTCACCGGAAAGTGCGCGAAGCCTGATTCATCCCCTAGTTTGCCACCCTTAGAGGTGGAATATTTTCTTCAAATTTATATGAGCCCAATACTGAGGTACCCTCTTTCCAACAAAAAGATAATCATCAAAATCTGTTCACAAATAACATACTTACGTATACAAACAA
>NW_020653850.1:20185047-20205626 GCF_003589595.1 Hyposmocoma kahamanoa | reverse complement strand
TCAGAAATGAATTTATTGTTTCTCAAAATATTCTCCGTTAGCGTTAATGCACTTTTTCATCATTTCATTTCAAACAAACCAATTTTGAAAACATTTATGCCACTTCTCCGTGACAATCTCTGAAACATATTTTTCACACTCTTCGACAGCCTCTTCAGGTGAGGAAAATCGTTGACCGCGTAACTGGATCTTAATTTTTGGAAATAAATAATAGTCTTTTTTTTAAGTAATTTTAAAAATTAGGTCTTGAGACCTAATTTTTAAAATTTTGTAATTTTTTTATATACCGATACCTCCAATGAACACTACACCTCCTTCTTCTTCTGTTATATTTGTGAACAGTCATATATATATATATATATTTACTAATACTATGCTCCCCGAATTTTGTGGAAAAAAAATAAAGAAACAAAAAGCAAAATTCGAAAAAAACCAAAAAACTAATTTTGTGAAAAAAACAGAAACAAAAAATAAAATAAAAACATAACCGGTCAGAAAATTAAGTTGCCCTAGCATGCATTGGAGGTATCGATATATAATATATTTTGCCAAAAAACACAGTAGGCATACAATGTAATAAGAAAAAAATTCCCCGTCACCGAGAGTAATGATGCGAAATATCAAGCCTTCACGCACCACCTCCGACGATCACGTCTCGTCTGCGGTATAAGGTGCTTTATACCGTACTTTACTATAATTATTGCTATATATGTCGTCTGGGCTGGCTTCAGCTAAGCTTTTAACCTTGTGTAAATGAGCTTACAGTATAGAAAATTATAGGTTAAATATTGAAAAAACCAAACCAAGAGAGTTGTAGTTTCACTATAATCAGAAATAATTTGAACTCTATACTTCTTACGGTAAGACGATTAAAGTATAAAGGCCAGCGTGCTATAGACTACTATAGACTAATTTTTCAGTGGCGTTGATAAATTGCAGTATAATTTTTAATTGCTTTCATTCATTAATTGTATTCAGAGGCACCATTAAGCACACGAAAATACTTTGACAACGTCGTGAGGAATGATAAGTACAAATTACTCCAGAAGGACAAAACCGCGGAATGTGGTAGAAGGCTATAATTTTTGTTAAAGATTTTGAGGACAGGTTTCAACTTCAATACCATGAAGCTGTTTAGAGCGGCAGCCTCTAAAATCAAAATTACCTTGAGGTTGTCCAACCTGAAATAAGAGAGAAACCCTAAGAGTAAAAAGTCTTTAATTATTGATTTTTTACACTTTGATTTTTGCAGGACTTGTGACTGAAGCTTTATCAACCACCATATTTATTGGACTCTGAGATTTAGAAACTAGACATAATATTTCAAGAAATATGTTTCCGGTTTGCGTATGCTTTATCGTATAACACCATTCGAGGCGGACCTGGCAGGTATTTTATTTACACGCCCTTTATCGTTATACATCAGACTCAATGATGTGTAAAAGCCATTATTCATGACATCTTGATTCTTTTGTTTGTTTTTTTCATAAGTATCCACAGTAAAATGGCAGAATGCACATGTTCACCCAAATTAGCGTAGGCACGAGTATAACAAAACGAAATGTTAAGGTTTTGGTACTTGGTTTTTATTATCAAAGTTATATATCTCTGTCAACGAATTGGCAATCAGTGTTCAGGTGTTTTCCGTTGCCTTCCATTTTGTTCATGGCTTGTCGAGGCCAGTCCTCCTTTTATATTATATTTAGTAGGTATCCTAAATATTACAAAGGCATATTACTGTGGCTTGCGCTTCTTACCTTCTATCAGATACACAGCAGTAGATACGACGGAGCTACCTGCCCAGGCGAGTTCTCCATAGGCAAAAATTCTATGAGCGGTAAAGTTTCACCCAGTTAATATAAACAGGTCTTCTACCAATATCTGATCGGCTTGCTCACATTACTTTGCTCCCCACGAAGTTAGCACTAAAACTTCCATTTGGCTCTCCTGGTTATCCTCTAGACAAATACGGCTCGGCACTTCTTTGTGGAAAGTAATAGATATTGTGGAAATTTAAAAAATATTGAATACTTACATAAACTAGCTCCGACAACAAGACGTAACCAAAAACCAACAAAACACAATAAAAACTTATTGAACCCATCGAAAAACCAAACATAAAGAGGGGAAGATTTATAACGCCCCTACAAAACATTCTTTCGAAAGTAAATATTGAAAATAGCTATGTAAATTTTTAAATCCCATCTCGTCAGGATCGATACCTCGTAAGCAATCGGCTTGTTTGAAATACCATGAAACGAGGGAGATGAAAACATAGCCTACGAACGTCACGACACAAATAATCGTTAAACGAAGCCTAAATACCTGATAATGTGAAATACGACGACACAAGCCATCTTGGAAATTACAGAATTTTTTCTCGAACATTCATGGAGATGGATTTTTTATCTTTTTTGTCTAGAGAATTGAGTCTTAGAACTCATTTATTAGTATTAAGATATTGGCTTGAACTTTTTTTTACATTATACATATATATTTGTAAACGGATTGTTTTGCTGACACTGTTTTTCCATTACTGTTTCCGTTTCTATGTTTGTGCTCACACCTTGCTTTGATTACTCGGGTAATTATTTTATAATTTATGCTTATATCTCTACGAAAAAAAAAACATCATAAAAATTTTAGCTTTGTGTGTTTTTATTTGCTTCTCTGTCTTTGCCATCTTTCTAAAAAACCATACCATCTCTCCTTCTGCGATTTATAGCACCATTCAAGGTGGATTTCACAGTGCATACGCCATTTATACCATCCATTGCCATATTCTTTTCATACATAACAGCCGATACAGGAAAAGTCACTCAGCGCGCCCCATTTAGCCTATCAGAAATATATAAAAAGAGCACTACACCCCAGTTTTACCAGTTTATTTAACTACGGAACCTCTGGTCGTAAAGACAAATACGCGAACAGGTCCCTAAGTTCCAAAGTCGTCACCTCGCAAACTTTTTTCGTAAACTTCAGATATTTGCCCGCGGCGCTCACTTTACCAACTCAAATAACTGACGCCTCTCCGCTGCTCTTTACGATTTTCTTGATAGTACACCCGCTTTATTATAGGTAGGTGGTGTTTTAGTATTCGACGTCAAATACTGCTTTGTTTAGGTTTAAAATTCTGACGTAGCATTTATGTTATTTTTGTTGTCTTTTACTAAGAGAGATCGGTGTACATATACGATTGATGCAGTAAATCCGACAAAACTATTATCTTATCTTATACGAAAGATAAAGGTATGGTTGCATTGTATAAATTAAAAAGTTTTATAAAAATGTTTTTCCTGGTTACAAAACCACAGGTGCTCGTAAGCCTTTCTAAGAAATTTCATTTTGAAATCCCAAAGGCATATCAAATAGTTCCCGGTTACCCAGCGCAATTTACGGTAACGCTATCAACTTCAATTTTCTTCGCCACTCTAAAGAATCCACATACGGAGAAGTCGCAACAAACAAAGGAAAAGTTCGCTTTATTCTTATGATGGTACGTCTACACATAGCGCATGAAACTTCATAATTAATAATAGCTTTTAAGATGTTTGTTCTTAATTGATACTTGCTGATGAAATAAAAATAAGTTGTAACGTTGATTCAGTGGTATTTAAATTGACTTTTCAAATACATTCAGTTTTATTTTTTATTCAAATTAGCACTTTTAGGACGCTCTTCTGAGTCGTTTTACATATACATACATATACTTCGTAGTATACTTCGTATACTTTGTAGGCAGAGACAACAGTCTTCCACTTGCTCCGGTCATGACACACATCTTTCGCCTCATCAACACGTGTTAATGCTTTCGGTTAAGGCTACTCTTGATCTGACTCTTCTTTAGGATTTATATACTTCACTATCTGTTTGATTTCCCAGAAAAGCAGAATCAGTTATTCGCCACGCTTGGTAAGCGTTAAGCAAAACCATTATACGAGGATAACACTGATGTCCCCTGATTGTGCCCCGTTTACGATTGTTTATGTGCCGCTCGTATAATAGTCTAAACAAACCTCATGCCGCGTGCATTTCTGGAGAGTCCGTGGACAATTTCTCTTGCGACATCTTGCGTTTATTGCGAATGAGGAACTTTAAATGTACCATAGAATTACGTACTCTACCAACCTAGTTCATGGACTTTGGCAACCGAAACTTAACTTCTTGGTAGTGTATTCAAGAAACTTCGCCGTAATATCGATAAGCATTAGATGGTACCTATTGTTTGCAAGATAAATTTTCAAATAAAATAAAACCTAACAAAGTAGAAAGTAAAGTTGAATATAAAATTTGTAGATTCTGTTGCAGCAACGATGCTAGACTTCTTTAAACTTGTACATAAACATACAATACTAAGTTATAATCTAATACATATAAAAGAAGACGTTCTTGATCACTCCCTGCACAAAACCTATAGTCGATATCCGTGAGTAGTAATAATAGTATACTCCGTCCAACCATCTATTTAACTATTAACATATGCATGCATCCGAAGATCCGTAATTATTGACATACAACCATAGACGAAAAAATGCAATAATTACTGGACTCTTTCATTTTTTAATTTTAGTGAAGCAACGTGCTCTTTAGCTCCGATATTTATAGAGTCAACAGATTATGTAACTAAGATAATTCAAGTTGATAAATGTTGGTACCTGTATAATAAATTATAATGAAATGAAATAAATTATAAAGAATTATAACACATTTTTATTGTTTATTATAATTAATCGTGAGGGCACTGCGTTATGAAAGGTTGATAAATACAAATGAAGCTGGAGAGCATTGACTTACAAATAAATGGACGACGGGTCTAATACAAAAACCACGAAAAAAATGTCCCAAGTCAACCTATTTAAACGTAGTGACATGTCAAGGAATATGAAAAAGCTAAAACGTTGAATTTAAATTGTAATGTCATAGCAGTACTGTCTAATTTTGCTTGCTTCGCTGTCAGTCAAACAAACGAAGACTAGAGTGTGAATGACGCTCTGTATACGATTTTAACGCCCTATAAGTTCGGACACTTTTTAGCGCGGACCCGACGTCCATATAATTGTAAGTCAATGCTGGAGAGGTTTGCTTGAATGGTGTAAAATGACGAGAATAAAAAGGCATGAGTATACAATTAAAACGATAACAGTGATTTGAATGATTATCACTAATTACAGATTTCTGACTGCGATGTGATTTCATTTTAACGGTTACACGATCCATGATGGCTTGACTGCGACAGATGACAGTTTTAAGAACAGACATATCTGTCGATCACCTTTCGCTGTCGACGACTACCCTCATTTAAATCCATCTTCACGCTTCAACTATCTAGTGCGTGGAATCCGGTTTTTAGTGATTACAATAATAAAAACCAAAAATAATTTGACCTCAATATCGCGTGTGGATACAGAGAGTGTGGTTTGTCGGAAAGAAGTGAGTGACAATGATAATGCCACAAGTAATCGAGATGTGGGTAGTCGTCGACAGCGAAAGAAGGTAGACAGATATGTCTGTTCTTGAAACTGTCACCTGCCTCTGGCCAGTCAACCCGTGACCATGGAGTGTGTAACTGTTCCGAAATATTGGGAAAATTAAAAGAAATCGTATCGTGGTGAGAAACCTGTAATTATTGATAATCAGTTAGTGAATAACCACGAAAGCCTTAAAATCTATACAGTAATTTAAAATCAAAACTCAATGGAATAATTTATAGACACACACAAAAGCATTTCATTAAGAGATTCCACCATCGCTACTAACTGTAAACAGAACTGTCATGAGTTTTAGTTAATACACACCTAAGCAAACCACGACAAGGATTAAGACGCCCCTCATATCATTTTACCCTACACTAGTGATGGGATGATTACATTTAAACACGTAGTAACGTTGTTAACTTTTGAAAGCATTGAAAGCTTTTTCTTTCGTTTTCGGAACGTTATACGTCCTTCGTTACATATACTTTGAGCGTGTATGCTCTCGAATAGGATTACATTTTGAACTGTCACCAGATACTTTCTTCGACTTACTTTTAGTCATATTATGACAATCCAATATGAACTGTCTTGTGCAATAAATAATATCGTTAAAACCATCCCTAGTAAAACACTACACGGTAGTAATTTTAAGTAAATTTAAACAGATATTTACTACGTTTGAGTCTACTATAATTGCTTTCCAAAATAACAAAGCTCAAAATTAAACAATTGTTGTGTTACACAAATAAATGACATTGAAAATTACAAGTTACAAAGGACATATACGAAGGTGAGTTTATCTCTAGAAGAGATCTCTTCCAGCCAACCCTAGCCGTGCTGAATAAACTAAGTCTGCGGGATATTATTGTACAATTCATTTATTAAAATTCAAATTAAACGTTATTAAAAAAAAGCTCTATACACCGCACCACACTACTACAAAACTTTATCATCCAACTTTACAAGGGGAAGTGCAATTATTTACAGAGATTGTAACGTCTCGTATATCGCGAAGGGGTTGTATGCAAAGTTAATTACAGCTTAAGGAAAGTAAACCTGAGTCGTAATATAATGCGAAGTTACTAATTAGGCGTGATCGTACATGCTGCTACGCTGCCGCGCGGGAACGCCTTGAGGGGTATAGCTGACCGCGTGGTGGCGACAATTCGATAGGCCATTCTTACCGTATGCCGCATCGTATGCAGTGTTACCAGCTCTCAGAGTCGAAAGTTACTTTTTGTTACGTAAAAAGTTAGATTTATGCTGTAAAAGTTACATTTTTATCCAAGTATTAACTATGTATATTTATATACGCTTAAATCCTAAAAAAGTTGATACGTTCAAGAAAAATTAAGCTTTAACTAGTAATTGATAGATTTCATTTTATTTTCGCCATTTCTGTGTTACTTTATTGTCTAGTTTGGATGTGTTCACTATTTACAATTGAATGTAGTTGAATTTATAAAATCTCTACTTTTTCAAAAGTTACGAAAATTGCTCTAAAAACAAAATTTACTTACATATTACGCGTCAAATTTACGAAAAATGTAATAAATGTAACCATATCCGCTCACGCGATACATGCAGCCGTAGACGCATACCACACCTAGAGGTACCGGTGATGATTTTATACCGATTTATCGGATATCGAAGTTATAACAGGTAAAAGAACTAATATTAATTGCTATTTCGGTAACTACTCTAGCAAACCATAAAGTTTTTAATGCCTGGGTCTGTCATTTAAAAAAATAAACAACTTCAAAAATACGTCACGACAATCATGTGTGTTATTGTTTGGGCTGGTGATTTCGGTGTTTATTTGTTGAAAACATACCGTAAGTAGCGTTTTTTAAATTTACCCTGAATATAAATGTTTATAAACTATACTTTAAGGAGTAATTTCATGGTAAACGTTAGAACCACTCAAACGGAATATTATCATATTTATCCAAGTACACCAAAAATTTAATTAGTGCTTTTTAAGTGCAGGATTTGCGGTGTATTACTGCGTTTCATTTGAGATGTTTTTGTTGGTAGTACGGAGGGTATTTATTTAGCAATGCAGAATAATAATTTTTATTTATAAAAACTTGTATTTAAACTGAATGCTTTTCTAATTTGCGAATAGCCGCCATTTTGCGGTAGGAGGAGCGCATCGCGTGAGCGGTTATGGCAACACTGGCCGTGTGGCATAACACCGTGATGGAGAAGAAGTGGCGGCAACCAGATTGCCCGCGCGTTGTGTGACTTGCGGGCTCATGTAACATAACGATGCCTTACATTCTCAAACTCGTATCTTATAAAGAGTGTTTATTCAGGAGATGGTTAAATTGGGTGCATTACTTTAAGAATAGGTGAAAACTAGTGTATGAATAGAAAGGGAACGTGATGTGAAATCAGCCTGCAAATTTATATACACAATGCATTTTTTGCATTCCAGTAACTTAGTGCTTTAAGATACGAGGTTGAGAAAGTAAGGCCACGATAAACCGCGGCGCGTACCGCCTTGCCAATGTGTTACCCGTCTAATGATATCTTTGAATGTAGTGAGGGAGTTTTGAATAACACGCTCTTTGATACTTGACGAGGTATTATTATTTGTCAACAATGTTTGGACGTCGAGCTTGTGTCAATAAAATTTCGCTTTGTCGAAATCACCGACAATAATTTGCTGGAACAAATAGATTGAAATATTTTTATCATAATTTAAAATTAATGTAAGTTTTCTTGAATAGATTAATACATATGAATTTTAGTTTTTTAAAGTTATTCAAAGGACATCCAACAGCATACATTTTGAACTTCACTATTTGACATGAGCAGTATATGATGCCACCTACAGGATATTACAGAAACACTAAAAATATCAACACGTGACATAGTAAGTTTATAATTCAATTATCATGAACTCGTTTATACAACCACTGCTGGGCACGGATCCTCACTTAGGTTTTATGTCACACATAGCCACGCTTGCCCGACGCGAGTTGGTGTGTGTGTGGTGACATGTTTCATCACGGTATTTGCTATCACCGAAAAATCGTCGCAAATTTCAAATAAAACTTCGCATAATAATTCCGAGAAACTCAAAGATGCGATCCGGGATTCGAAACCACGGCCTTTGCTTAGAAGCAATATGTCAAACCTACTATGACTTATTTAATTTATAATTCTATTATTTAATTTAATAACAATAATATTGGTAGTCAAATAAAATGTTTTCTTTACTTTGAAATATGAAACCTATAATATGCATAAAAAAAGTATGTATTTTACTTAAAAAGTAAAAATGGTATATCGAGTTCTTAGGTTTTCGCGATTGTTATACATAGGAATGAAACTATTTTTCCGGATTTAAATCGCAAGTCCTACATGCGAATAAGTTGAGGATTCCACGCCAATGCCGCAGACCCCGTGTGAAACCACCAACAGTCGAGCGAAGACCTGCCATCTTACCTTACGTGAGAGGTGTTACAGACAAGATCGGAAGAGTCCTCAGGCGCGCATCTATCAAGACCTATTTCAAGCCCCTGAGGAAGATTTCTCAGTTCCTGAGACCCGTGAAATGTAACATCCCCTTACAGGATGCAGGAGTTTACAAGCTTGACTGTGAGTGCGGTCTCTCTTATATTGGACAAACAAAGCGAAGTATTTGTACCCGCGTCAAAGAACATATAGCTGATGTCAAACACCGTCGCGTAAACAAGTCTGCAGTCTGCGAGCATGTCATGGATAAACCTACACATTCAATGAAGTTTGACAAACCCCAGGTCCTTGCAAAAGAAGTCCGTTATCTGCCCAGGATGCTGCGAGAGGCCATTGAAATTAAAAAACATCCTAATTTCAACAGGGAAGATGGTTTCTCCGTACCACCAGTTTGGGATCCAGTATTTCCTCTAATGAAAAATCCCAAACAGACATAAGACTGCAGTACTAATTAATATGTTTTAATTTATTCTAATTTCTATTATTAATTAATAATAAATTAAAGTTAATAAAAAATTCATTCAATAAAATAATTTGTAAAACTTAATGTAGCGTAAATTGGAATGTTTTCTTTGTAAAATTAAAAATAAGGTATTTAATTAATAACTATTGTAACTATATTGAAAAAATAGGGTGGTTTGCATCAATATTAGACATAACTGGTTGAAGACTGTACCACCTCAGTCAACCGTGACCATGGGACCTGTAAAGGGCCCGAAACGTCGGTTTGTTTGAAAAAACAAATATACGCGATTTAAATCCGGAAAAATAGTTTCATTCCTATAAAAATGGTATATTGACTTACAGTAACTTACGTGGAAGGTATCGATCTCTTTCTCTCCATTCGGTACATCATTACCAGAAATCGGAACGGTTAAATAAATATACAAAGTATATTTACCGTAACTTCAAGGAAATAACACACAGTGGATAACATGATCTTTTGAAATCACGGAATTGTTACTGTATTACCAACAATGTTACTTTAATCGTGTATTTAAAAGAAATGTTTTGTGATTGTAAGTAAATCTATAAATATTTTGTTTTGATTGTTTTACTTTGAATTCGTATTACTGAAAGTTTGTAAATATACCCTAGTTATTCCGATATCTGGTAATGATCGACTGACTGAAAAGAAATGGATATATTTATAACACAAATGCAGCTTGATTGAGTCAGTGTTGAGAATTATTGCCTGTTTACTTATTACTGAGGGTCGTGGTGAGGCTTGCGGTGGACAATCTGTCTCTAATGATTCCGGTCCTTGGAGGTCTCATTTAGTTACGGAATTTAACATTAGTGACTTCCGTTAGTTGATTATCTCGTTGGTTATCGGCAAAGTCTTCTTCTGACTTCAATATTGAAAAAACTATAATATTGTACTAGCAGTAGAGCTCGTTGTGAAAGAGTTCGTCCAGGGGAGTACTGCCATCTTACCTATTTCTGCCGTCAAGCATTAATGTCGGCGTTACAGCGTTCCGGTGTTGAAGGGCTCAACTAATGTCTCAGGGTGACGGGTGCAGTGGCAGTGCCCCTCAGATCTTTGCGTTTTGAAGCTCTGAGTGGCATTGCAACTGTTATAGACCGGCGCGTCGTTTACTACCAGGTGGAGGACTTGGTCGTCCCATTACTTGATATCATAAAAAAAAATCACCATTTTATCACGAAATAGTTGAAGCTATCAGCGCAAAACGGTGTAAACCACGTAAATTTATTTTTTACTACAGTGTTACTTTAGGTAAGTAAGTAAGCAAGTCATATAATTATTTTATATGCTGGATACTATTTTAATGTAAAAAAAAATATAAGAAAACTATATATCTACAAAATAGAGCATCATCGCCAGTCAAATGACGTATCAAAGTGATGACCTTTGGTCATTACCCGTTTAATGTTTGAACAAGACAAATCAAATTTAGAATTACCTATCGAGTGAACTCACAACATTTTATTCAGTATAGTTCTAACAAAATTATATTAAAGTATTTTTCCATCATCCAGACAAGTTAATCGTACTATACTGAGAAATTTTAATATTGTAGGTACTTGCCATATTCTTATTTACAATTACAATTAAAATGTTATGAAATATTTCGTCTATAACAAAAGTATCTTCATTCAAACATTTTAATTACACTAAACGCAGAAATTTTAATATTGCACCAGCACCAAGGCGGGTAGGAATTTATATTACTCAGCCCCTTACCGCAAGCATAACCTTATTTTATGGGGAAACCGAACATTCCTCCTAGAGATTTATGTTCTTCATAGACGTAAAGAATAGAAATTTTATAGTACCATTACTTTGATGATTATAAAGCCATGTTATTGATATCTTGCGAAGTTTTCATGGACTTCCATTACCAGAGAATTATGTGTTCCTTCCGTTTTTCTTTTTCTTATTATATACTGCCTTCAAAAACGGCAGAAAAATAAGGCTGTGTAATTGAAATTACAAGCAAATGGGACTTGTCAACTTATGTCTCAAGGTGATGGACGCAGTGACAGTGTCCTACAGATCTTTGGAATGGTTTGTTCACATCGTATATTTATCAGTGTATATTCTCAATTTTGAATTTCAAAATTTATGGACCTCATAAGAAGGCTCAAGGTCACTCAGCGGGCAATGGAGAGAGCGATGCTGAAATGAAGATGTATGAAATGAGGAAATCCGTAGCAGGACTAAGGTAACCGACATAATTCGAAGAATTGCTCAGCTGAAGTGGCTTGGGCGGGGCACATAGCTAGGGGAACCGATGGCTGTTGAAGCGGAAAGGTTCTTCAAAGGCGACCGCGCACCAGACGACGCTCTGTGGGTAGGCCTCTCACCAGGTGGACCGACGATCTGGTAAAGGTCGCGGGAAGCCGATGTGTGCGGGCAGCGCAGGACCGATCGTTGTGGAGATCGTTGGGGGAGGCCTATGCCCAGCAGTGGGCGTCGTATGGCCGAATGACGATGATGATGATGATGATGATGATTCTCAATTTTACTATATATTTTTCCAAAGTGGTTGATTCAACGCATTCGCTGTTATACGGAATCCATTGCCAAAGCCATTTGAGGTTATATAGACTCTTAACTGCAGGAAAAAAAACTTATTATTAAGAGGGAGCAGAGGAAAAATTCCTAATCTTCGATTTGATTTCAGAGGGGTATATCCACTTTAAAGTTAAAAATGAAATATTGTATATTCAAGCATATACGACATATTCAAGCATAGACATTAATCAGAAACATAAAACAATAAAGTTTCCTCGATAGATAAAAATCACGAAATGACCTCTAATTTTCACATTTTTTCGATTTATCCTCGAAATTCTACAGGTTATTAGGACAATAATTAGGTAATTAATTATATTTTATGCATGATCGACAACTGTCACTGCGGATTTTTTTAATCCCTTTAGTTTTAGAGTTATTCCGCTAAAACGAATTTGTTACTTTTAATGCGCAAAATTCAACATCTCCTGTCGCATGTCACGCGAACTTCAGGCATATATTTGTTCCACAAATTTGGGCGGAGCCAACGTCAAAACTTTTTTGGCATGAGAGCTCTTAATAGACACAATAAATTTAACTCTGTGCCGCTTGCAATAAGAACGTCTAAAGTCAAGTTTGATAATAATAATAAGGCCAGGCCTCCTTGTAAATTGCCTGGCCTTAGCGTCGAAACACAAAAGTGCGGTGCGACGTCGCATAGCAAAAATCTACGAGCTCGCACGACGCATCGCAAGAATTTGCGAATTGATCCGCATCGCGCGTTCCTGCGGTGTTAATCTTCTTTGTGTTTTTTTCCTATACTTTCTTATTAATAATAGCAGTGCAACACTCTTTTAAGGATCTCTGTCGCTGCATAGTTTAAAAAATACGTTTAGTGCCGTTGACGATCTTCGAAGGAATGATCACCCGAACCGTGGCCGCTATACGCTTTGCCGCACGAAATCGCGTCGCAGCAATTCGCGTCGCAGTTTTTTGTGTTTTGTTAAAACTTGGAAATTCCCATTCTCATTCCATTCAGCAACGAAATTAAGTCGACACTTCCCAGAATCAATTTAGAAAAATTCCTTTCTCAAATTAGCCTTACCGGAAATCAAACCCTGCGTCAGCGCTAACCGCAAGGCCATGGCGGCTGCAAAAGATTGATGAGCTTCTCTGTACAAATTATAAGCACTTTAAAATCAAACTCAATTTGAACAACAAACACACGTACTTAAATAATTAATTTCTAAGTATTTTATAAAATTATTTCCAATTTCTTCATAGAATTGCATAAGCTTTATTTATTTAGCCTCTCTTAACCCCAATTATGAAAGCGGTCGCAAAGAATCGTGCAACTGATGGGAGGAAATATGTTTAGTGATAAAAGAATGTTTGCGAATGATGCTTCATTGCCGCTTTGATGAACGGACATGTCGCCGCGAATGCCGCACCGGTCGACGAACTGGGGTTTATTCTTAAAACTATTAGCTAAACGAGTGAAAAGCGTTGTTGTATAACTTAAAAGTTAATTATATTTTGCTTATAACAAAGATATATTATTTTGTTCGAAAAATTTAATGACGCTATCTACAGGTTTCTTTAAATTTAAGACTGAATAATGTCACCTTTTAACTTTAGACAAATGAATTACTTTGAATAGACTATAATGGATTAGAAATGTGGTACTAGAGAATAAGTCATAATAAGTAATCATTTGTATAGAAAGAAAAACCAATGAAATGGTGTTAAGAACGTAAAGGAAACAAGAAGCCTATTAAAGACAACAAAGAAACGAACATCTAATACGTAACGACTACTTTCTTATAAGCATTATAGAAGAAAAAACTGGCCGAGTATCTGGAATTCAAAGTTCGAGCACTGAGCAGAAAATGGTTGGTAATAAAGTGTTATTCAACAATAGATTAATTCAAATAGATTCTTTCAAATAAATTAAAATTAAAAACAAAAGCTAGATGTATGAAAAAGCAAAAACAAATCAGATGTTAGAATAACAATAAATATTATCAGAGATTGGTTAAATAATAAAACAATCTATTATAAACTTAAACTTTTAACTTAACTTTTAACAGCCTCCGTGGCCGAACGGTTACCATGCCGGACTGCCACGCAGAGGTCCCAGGTTCGATTCCCGGGCCGGGAGAAATATTTGTATGACCTACATTTATTTCTCTCGTGAGTTTGGGTGTAATTTGTGGTTGTCTATGTGTATGTTCATGGCACCCGCGACACAGGGTTTCCCTAGTGCGGGGCTATGTTGAGTGTGTGCGTTATTATTATTATTATGAGTGTGTGCGTTATTAAAGGTATACGTTAAAATATCGACAGTTATCAAAATAAGCACCCATCCTTCGACAATGTCATACTTGCGTCGTTAAAGTTGCAGTTAAAATTACATCCGCGATTACCCCCAAGCCAGCAGCGACGATTAGGTGAAATATCCCGCAAATATGCCGCACATTAGCGACTTTTTTGCGGCCCATCCGCTATTAAGCCAATTTAGATACATTGAGCATGTCACATGGCAATCAGTTTTTATAGAGTCGCAGAGTGCGATCGGAAGAGGAAACGGGGCATTACTTTAATGTCAGATTCCAAAATGTCTAAATTAGCACGTAATTAATATTCGTTACTGATATTTAAGATTTTCTGACGGACAGGTCAATCCGTGTAGTTGTAGATAGTTACTCGTCTGTTCCTCGTGGTACAAATGCCGGTGCACCTCAGGGATCTGTGCTCTCCGCCACTCTATTCTTGCTGCATATAAACGATCTGTTGCTGATGCCCGGTATCTTTGGGTACGCAGATGATAGCACAGTGGTAGAGAGTTATGTGCCAGACACCCGAGACAACAGCGAACAGATCCGGTGTAAACAAGAGACGATGGTCACCCGGTTGAACCTGAGCCTGAAGGCGGCTTTCGACTGGGGAGATTTAATGCGATTAAAACACAGGCGTGTCTTTTGTCGTCAAAACGGAGTCCCCTACACTTTACACCGACTTTCCGAGATGTATCCGTGCCGATAAGTGACCACCTTGAGCTACTTGGTCTGAACTTATCATCCAACCTCAACTTTGGGAGATACATCGAGTGCTTTTCAAAAACTGCTGCCAAAAACTAGGCATACTTTTTAAGGTCTGGCGGTACTTCACATCTGAACAGCTCTTAAATCTATATAAATCACAAATTCGATCGTGTATAGAGTACTGCTGCCACCTTTGGGACTTACTTAAACTTAATTAAAACTTATACAGGTACCTTCCCTTAACAAGGTAGCCACGTTGAGGTGACAGACGTTGGCTCGAGTAAGTTATAAGGAGTTGAACTTGCAAACTTCGTCAAAAAAATAAATTACATTATCACTAAAATACGGTTATTTCTACCATATTAATAATAAATATATTTGTCAACTTTTTTTTCCTTTACATAATAATGATGACTCGTAGGTACCTATTATAACAATGTTAGCCTATACCAGCATAAACATTTTAGCTTAAAACTTATAGTCAAAAAAGCAGTAAATAAATCCCAAAGTTATATTATTATAGTACAGTGTACGTACGAACTCACAAATCATCAAAGCTAAGTAAACTTCGAAAAGTCTCGCAATAAGTCAAGTGGCGTCCATCTTGAGGGCCAATTAATTTTATCCTACAACTATTTCATATTTCGTAGAATCCTGGAACGAGGGGAACCTCTGGAGTCTACCGAGAGAGATTATCCTCTTCTGGAAAATATTAGTTTCCATTCAGAAAATGATATAAACGAGCTTAATTGTTTTCGGTTTGACGAACACCGGGCGAAAACTAAATTAAATCCTTAAATCAATATCTAAACCGATACTGATATCTAGACTGACTGAAAATCAGCAATACTGAAACCTTAACTTTTTGGCCACATCGCTGAATTGTATTTTCTATTAGTTTTTAAGTATTGTGATTCCTATATTTTGTGAAGAATTAAATATTTTTTTATTTTATTTTTAATTGAAAGAGTTTAGAGCACTATAGTTTCTCAGTCGATAAAACAGTCAAACAAATTAGTTTTAAAGAGATGTCGCTATAATGTTCCAAATCCAAAAGGTGGAAAAAAATAGTAGTAGTATAGGATGTGAAATCTTGAGCACAGTGAGTCAGTAGTGGTCCCATTTAAATTTGAAGATAATATTCCACATTTAGGCGATGTGGAATATTATCTTTTGAGGTCATTCATCTCCTAGTTTTTTAGTACTCTGTACTGAGATTATTTTAAATTTCTTATCAATTTAGATGCATTACTTTAAGAATAGGTAAAGCCGCCAGTGTGTGAATATGAAGTAAATGTGATGTGAAACCATCCTACAGAATTTTTATATACAATCCATTTCTTACATTTCAGTAGCTTTGTGCTTTAAGATACGAGCTTGAGAAAGTAAGACGATGAAATGTACATAACCCAATATTACATGTTGTACTAAACCTTACATAAGTATATATTTTTATGATTATCAAGTAACATAACAAACTACGCCAACACGCCAACTTCTAACTGCTAACTCTTTCCGTATACCCTAATTGGGAGAACGAAAATGTTTCTGGTTCGCGTAAAGTTAGATTTTTCAGATTTCAGAAGGATTTTTTCTTTGAATTCGATCTTTATATAGAAAGAAAGAAGAAAGAAACATTTATTCGGCTATTACAAATGAATACACAAAAAATAACATTAAACAATTTCAAAAAAGATTACTAAATACATAATATTAGCCGAAAAGGCTAGCCAGCTCAGCTTGATGCTGGGCAAAGCCACAACTCTGGTTTTCAGGTCGGGCCTGAGAAGAGGTAGATGACTATGCCTATTTGACAAAAACTGAAAAGAATAACAAGTATTTGATCTGTAACCTGAACATTTAAAACAACAATACCCAATTTGGAATGAAATTATTACAGTATGCCATGTGTTCTTAAACAATATAAAGTAACAAAATTAATAATAATAAGAATGATGTCTGAGTCATAATAATACGAAAATAAATTAACAACGAGCTTTAGTAACTGATGCCGTATATTTGCCCTATTAAACTCACGAAAGCTAGATAAAGAAGCATGTCAATTATAACAATAATTAAATACATTATATTTTAAATATTGCCTCCTTATGTACACGTCGCATTGTATATCGCATTTTAAAGCTACTATTCACAATATTTTAAGTAATTTAAAAATGCTTCTATCTTCCTTGGCGGTTTCTAACACGACGAACGGTACAAGAACACACTTGTGACTTCCTATCACCATTCTGGTTATGTCAGGAAAGATCGGGACTGCATTGAAAGGGTCACATTTTTAGTATTTTCTTTTTAGCGTAACGATGAGTTGTTTACATTAATATCTCATTACTACGATCATTATTTTATCATTAAACGACAAAAAGACTTTCTGTATTTGTGATTTCGGCATCTAAAACTAGTATATCTTCTTCACTATTTACTAATGTCAAATGCATATGCAAATATTTACCGATAACTTTTTATTTAATATCATTTAATAATGTATAAACGAGGGAAACTCGTTATTAGCCATCTCTTAGCCTATATCCTATTGTAAAATGCCTCAAATAACGTCGTTGGTTTTCTTCATAAATAAATAATTTAAAAAAATATATTCAGTAGCTAAACTTGAATATAACAGCAGAACTTATTAGTCAATTACATCCTCATTGATAAATTTATCTCAAATAATGACAAAATTCAATAATCGATTCGTCGAATACTTGGTAGATATACGTCGATCCAGAAAATTCCATCTAACATGGCCGCGCTGACCAATAACACGACGACGCGACGTTCTACTGAAATGGCAGGTGTCAGACTCGTACCATGCATTTGCATGGATGGTTCTCAACGATGCACTGTTATTCGTTTTTCAACGTCCATTGCAAAATAAGTTTCAGTGCACACTCGCTGTAATTTACTGGTTTATGTACACATAGAAGAAATATGAAATTCAGGAACTTATTTATTGATGATTATTAAGTCAGCTGCTGGTAGGTATAAAGGCTGACTGTACCTATGTACTATACCTCTGGCTGAGTGATAAATAACTTTCATATATTTCTCACAGAGCGCTACATCAACACAGTCGTTATAAACCAAAAACAAAGATCTGCAATAAACACATAAAATATTCGTAAGATCGCTAGTTCGTTCCGTGACTTAAGTTGGTATAGCGTGTGCCACGGTTTGCTGGTTCGAATTCAATCGGATTGAAGGATGTTTTTCTTAGTGTTCGATTCTCCTCCTCCTCGATCTCCTCGTCTGATTCCCACAACGCTGAACTACCGAATTAGTCAACTAAAAATATATTAGTATCCAGCCGGATCGCAGGAATTTATTCCAAGTGATCGAGCTTTGTATAATATTTATAACTAACTAGTGAAGTAATTTCATAAATATAATTGAATATCATGGTGATCAAACATCGTGACATTCCATAAATTTAAAAAATTATATATTGAACTCATAAATTAATATGTCGCACAAAATATTTGTAATGCGACTACATATTTATATCTCTTCGAAAACAACCCCAGAGTGGTCACTTTTACACAATTTAAGTAATTACTTTCCGGTTAATTAATAAATTCTACTAACTCAACTCGTTAATTTCGTTCAATTTACTCCCTGTAATAAGTCCGAAGGCATTTCGCAGGTTTCAACTCGAAACACCGTTGATGTGAAATCCAATCTGAGACGTAATTGGATATTTCGGTGCTCGCCGTCGCTTGCCACCATAGCAGCTGTTGCTTGTAGGGTTTTAGCCGATGGCTCCTTGCCCTTTTTCGTTTTCAATCCTATAAGTGAAATGTATACCAGGTGTATGCGATGTACGTGTGGGTATGTGTATGCAATTGCGCGTGTTCGTGTATGTGTGTGTGTGTGTGTGTGTGTGGTGTGATAATATCAAGTGATGGGACAAGTCGTGCGCCTGATGGTAAGCTACACACCTGTCTATATTAGTTGCAGTTCCATTCAGAGCTTTCATCGTTCTATAGCAGAAATAGCGGTGGCAGTACTTCCCTGGGTGAACTAATTCTGTGTGTGTGTTTGTGTGTGTGTATGTGTGTGAGTGTGTGTGAGGGGGGGTGTGGGTGCGTGTGCGTGTGCGTGTGCGTATGCGTATGCGTGTGCGTGTGCGTGTACGTGTGCGTATGCGTGTGCGTGAACGTGAACGTGTGCGTGTGCATGTGCGTGTGCGTGTGCGTGTAAGTGTGCGTGTCTTGCAGCAGAATGCACTTATATAAGTTGTCTATAAACAATTTTATTACAATTATTCTTCTTCATTAAAAGTGATAACCAGAAATAAAGTACAAAATGGAAATGGCACCTTATTATATCAACTCACTTCTCTACAAACATACATTATGAAATCTGCGTTCAGACCGAGGTCTTTCTCTATATTTATTTATTACTTTCGCTCTTTTCTAACCAAACCTATGTCTAGCAATGCACTACCTGCATTTAGTAACTTATAATCCCTTTTACTTAATTCTTTTAATATTTGTAAATACAATGTATATAGTAACTGGAACAGTGTAACAATATTTATTTCATTCCTTAATTAATTATCATTATCGTCCTCTCGCCCCCATCCCATTAATTAATCAACCGTAGCAATTCGAATTGTTCAAAATGAAACAGACTTTTAATTTGGTTTTTTCTGCTACGAAAAATTACCTGTAACTAACGGACACCGCAATCACTCCATAAAATTGTACCTATTTTAATTTGATTCAATAATTGATATTATTTACGAATTCCCAGTATTAGAAACTATTCGATCTCATCATCATCAACACTTTTATACGTCCCACTGCTGGGCAAGGGTCTCCTGTCAAGCGAGAGTTTAGGCCATAGTCCGCCACGCTAACCTGGGTACACCTTTCTTCGACTGCAGGTTTCGTGAAATTACAGACACATGGGACTTGTGAACTTATGTCGGGCGCAGATCTTTGTGATTTAAAGTTCTGAGTGGGACAACTGTTAGGGACAGGGGTGTCGCTTACCACCAGACACACGAATTGTTCGTCCCGTTACTTCGTAATAAAAAAAATGAAGGTGTGATCGCGATGTTTTTCTTCATCGTAAAGCTCATGGTAAATTTCAAATTCAATTTCGCACATACATTCCGAAAACATTTTTTTATAAATACCAAGTGACGGGACGAACAAGTTGTACGCCTGGTGGTAAGCGATACGCCATTCCGTAACAGTTGTAATGCCACTCAGAGCCTTAAATCGCAAAGATCATATGGACACTGCCACAACGCCCGTCACCCTGAGACATAAGTTGACAAGTCCCTGTGATGAGACTGTAATTTTACTTTTACCGGTTTAGAAGGGTAAGGGTGCTGACCCTTACCCTTCTAAACCGGAAAGCAGTAATGACAAATTAAAATTAGGTATTTTTATGATAAAATTAGTATCCATTTGACCTCCATCTCCCCTGATGGAACTATGTACGACGTGACTATGAAGCACGCACACCTCAATAATGCCTATTCACTCTCGCATTTAAATTAATAACTTTTTTAAGATACCAAATGACAAGACGAACAAACGTGCGCCTGGTGCTAAGCGACTCGAC
>NW_020653850.1:20154435-20175047 GCF_003589595.1 Hyposmocoma kahamanoa | reverse complement strand
AACGAGCAGTAGCTCACGCGATACATGCAGCCGTAGACGCATACCACACCTAGAGGTGCCGGTGATTTTATACCGATTTATCCGGATATCGAAGTTATAATAGGTAAAAGAACTAATATTAATTGCTATTTCGGTAATTATTCTAGCAAACCATAAAGTTTTTAATGCCTGGGTCTGTCATTTAAAAAATAAACAACTTCAAATATACGTCACGACAATCGTGCGTGTTATTGTTTGGGCTGGTGAGTTCGGTGTTTATTTATTGAAAACGTACCGTAAATAGCGTTTTTTAAGTTTACCCTGAATATTAATGTTTATAAACTATACTTTAAGGAGTAATTTCATGGTAAACGTTAGAACCACTCAAACGGAATATTATCATATTTATCCAAGTACACCAAAAATGTCATTAGTGCTTTTTAAGTGCAGGATTTGCGGTGTATTACTGCATTTTATTTGAGATGTTTTTGTTGGTAGTACGGAGGGTATTTATTTAGCAATGCAGAATAATATTTTTTATTTATAAAAACTTGTATTTAAACTGAATCCTTTTCTAATTTGCGAAACCAAATAGCCGCCATTTTGCGGTAGGAGGAGCGCATCGCGTGAGCGGTTAAAAAACGACGTTTTCAAGTGAAAAAATTTTACCTATGGCATAAATGATTATTGGACTTTGACTTTAAGAATTGGATTTGAATTTTTTTTTTCGTGGTTATTCATTAAATGATTATCACTAATTTCAGGCTCGTCTTGATCAACCCGTGACCATGGAGCGTGCAACCGTTCCGAAATATCGGGAAAATAAAAAGAAGTCATACCGTGGTAAGAAACCTGAAATAAGTGATAATCTTTTGTCTTTGACTTTGAATGTTCAAAACCGAAACACATGAATGCTCACATTATTGCTGTCGACGGAAATAAGTAAGGTGGCAATACTTTTCTGGGCGAACTCTTTCACGAGTAGAGCTCCTGAACACTGTACCTGCATTTGAATATTATTGTACTAACATTGTATTTCAGTGTATGCATGCAAAAACTGTACCCGATTTCAGAGTAATCTCAAAGTAGACTTCGCAAACCAGCAACCGTATGTTATTAAAAATTCCATCACAGGGGAAAGCCGAGGCCCTGAACAAGCAAAGTCACAAAAGCCTCTTTCAGCTCTATTCATTGATGATCGAGGGTGCCGGCGCTTGTTTCATACTCAATTCTCGAGGGTGTAATCAGTTAGCGTTGACTCTTCTAATGTTTTTATCGTAAGAAAAATCTAAACAAAGCTCTTAGTACATATCGATACCTCCGATGAACACTATGTAAACTAAATTTTTGTTTCATTTGAATTTTTTTTTACAAAATCAGTTTTTTTTTTCAAATTATGTTTTTTGTTTCTTTGTTTTCTTCACAACGTTTGGAAACTATTACTAAATAAATATGGCTGTTTACAAAAATAACAGAAAACTACCAAAAAGTAAAGTGGTGTAGTGTTCATTGGAGGTAACGACATTGCAAATGTACAGTGTTGTTTGTAAAATGGTAACAACCTGACAGGATTATGTTACTAACATCATAAAAAACAAATTTTGTTCAGAGAGCCGTGGGTTCGAATCCCGGCTTGAACGTGGGTTTTTCGGAAATTAAAGCTTAATTTACCATCAAGCAGTAATGTGAACATTACTTCACATTACTGCTTGACGTTCAACGATGACGACGTTGCGGTTGTAAATGGTAAGGGCGCTGATGAAATTATAGGCACATGGGACTTTTTAACTTATGTTTCAGGGTGACATGCAGTGGCAGTGTCCATCAGGTCTTATTTAAAACTCTGAGTGGCACTGCAACTGTTATGGACGCGTGTCGCTCCAGGCGCACGACTTGTTCGTCCCGTTACTTGGTAAAAAAGGCGCGACTCGCGTGATACCTACATGCTATCACTATTATTATTTTGAATTCGATTAATTTCTAATAGGCGGTAGTTTAAATGACATCACAAGTACGTAATATGACAAGATTTCCAAAAGTAATATCAACGCTTGAAAAGCAAAATGGGATAAGCGACATTTTTGGGTAATATCGAGTTATATATACCGTAGGAATCAAAAAAATTAGCGGACTCCAACGGCATATATAACTCAATATGACCAAAAGTGTCGCTTATGCCATTTTGCCTTTCAAGTGTCGATATAAAAATGAGCTTATGCTAATTGACATTATATGCATTGCAAAACGTGATGTCATTACTGGAAGCACTTATGCATGGTAAGTTGGTCCCACACTAGGCAGAGCCTGTTTTGTGGCGACCCCATTACGATTTCATTAAATGAATTTCGACAATAGAATAATATTATTACATAACACATTGCATTATGATGTTTAATATTAATAACAATTTAAGTATCTTTTTATGTATTTAACCTAAAATAAACAAGAGGGAGAAATAAACAGAAAAGAATTAGAATATGTTAAGACAAAGTAGCATAAATTAAAACAATTTAGACCAATATTCATTATTAAACAAATTGAAATAAGTACTTATAACTAACAATAACAATTACTAAGGTGCTTACACAACTATTTTAAATGTTTTAAAAAATGGCAACAATTACAAATATTTTTAGAAGTGGCAACTATATTAGAGGTACAGGTACACAAATAATCCCATACAAGTAATCCTGTACAAGGATTTGTTGCCCCGAAAATCCTGGTTAATCCATTAAGCAAGCTAACACTCACCAAGTAGATCGATTTCGTTTGAACGGGATTACCGCGATGGCCGCGCACCGACGGCGACAAATTGACTTACACATCGCATCTACAACACAGTACTAAGTAGAGTAATGAAAGGTACAGAGACTGTTAGTAAAATTTCTATATACATAGCCACAACTTGCTAAGGTACACGTTTACACAACAAGTTGACATACACGTCTCATCTATTACACAGCACTCAGTAGAGTAATGAGAGGTACAGAGACTGTTGATTAAATTTCTGTATACTTAGCCACAGCTTCTCTTTCTTTTTATTTAACCCACGAACTCAATATAGCCCCGCACTAGGAAACCCGTATCGCGGGTGCCATGGACACACACATAGACAAACACAAGTTACATCCAAACTCACGAGAGAAATAAATGCAGGCCATACAAATATTTCTCCTGGCCCGCGGCTCGGGAATCGGACCTGGGACCTCTGCGCGGCATGGTAACCGTTCGGTCACAGAGGCAGTTAACATACTAAGTTACTCTAGAATAACACATGTAACAAGAACAACAAATTGGCATACACGTCTCATCTATTACACAGCACTCGGTAGAGTAACGAAAGGTACAGAGATTGAAATTTAAACTAGTATCTACTTAGCCACAGCTTACCAAGTCACGCTGGGGTTACACACGTAACAAGAACTATTGATTTACACGTCTTATCTATTGACCATCACTCAACAGAGTAACGAAGGTAATACAGAGATTTAAACTGAAAGAAGTAACTAATTAGTGTCAGCTTACCAAACTAATCTAGTGTCATATTATGTGACAAGAACTACAAGTAGATTTACACCTCTCACATAATACACAACACTCAATGAAGTAACGAGAGAACAGAGTTAAAGAGATACCAACTTAGCCTCAGTTTGCCAACTTACTCTTGTGTTACATATGCGACAAGAACGACAAATTGGTTTACACGTCTCATTTACTACACAGCACTCAATAAAGGAAAGAGAGTTCCAGACACTTTTATAAATATCTATTTAGCTACAGCTTGCCAAGTTACTTTGAGTCTATCTAATAAGCAAATTATTTGTATTAGGAAATGAAATTATTATTCCGGATTTAAGTCGCGTAGAAAAACAGTTTTATTTCCTATGTGTAACAATCGCGAAAACCTAAGAACTCGATATACACGTTGTATTGTTCAACATTTCACTGGACAGAGTCTTGGGAATCACAGATAATGAATTAGTTAGTTAGCAGTAGAGCTCCTTGTGATAGTAGAAGTAGAGATGATTATATGTAATAAAACATCGAATAATTTTCGTTTTCTTTGACTGGTCTTATGTCTCATTTCTTTTGGGGTCGACCCTCCTAGCCGGCGCACGCTGCTCCGGGCGCCTTTGTGTAAGTTCAGGGCCTACACTCGTCGCCTTCAAGTCTATTTGTACGGTTACAATCCAAGTGGTCTGGAGTCTACAGTACAGTACAGTCGTCTTATGGCGGTTTCCGTTTCTAGCGCTAAGATTTTTTCGGTCATATGGTTATCATTCCTACGCATTACGTACCCATATTAACGTAATTAGTATTTCACTAAGTTTTTCCTGTATAGGTGTCACTTTAAATGTCCCTGTGATACACTTGTTTCTGATTTATTCCATCAGGGTAACGCCTCCCGTCCACCTCAGCATGGACATTTCGGTTACATGTATAGGCTGTTCATCTGATTTGCACATAATTTGAAAGTATTGTCGACAAATCGAATGTGCAGGAAACTAGAGGAATGGCTTTTAGAAAATTGTTTTTACAACGTCAAAGAATTTTCAGAATATACCCAATAAATTTATAGCACCACTACTACTGCTGTAGTACATATTAACAACTAATTAACTCTATCTTTGTTTAATTTAATAATGATTTAATTAATGATCTTTGCGATTTAAAGCTCTGAGTGACACTGCAACTGCTATGGACAGGCGTCGCTTAACACCATACGCACGACTTGTTTGTCCCGTCGCTTGATATCATAAAAAAGGTAGTAAATTGAAATGTTTACTGCTTATATAACCAATTCTCTAGTGGCAAATTATAGAACCTAATTGTACGACAAATTATTAAAAATTAACGTGATTGCCATGGCCACAGTAGTTCGAAATACAACACCGTGGAGCAATTAAATGGTAATACGCCAAAATTACAGAATCAGTAGTTATATTCATATGTTATATACCATAACTGGAGATTATGACACCATATTATACAAAATTGAATTGTTTCCTTTGAGAACCATATCCACACCTTAATGCCTAATAATAATAATCATCATTTATATCTAAACACATTATATGAAAAGTTAATAGTTAATAACAAAAATAATAGAAGGAAAAAAAGATAACAGAGTTGTTAGAAAACGAAATCAGTACAATACGTATTTACACCTACATAGAAGTGTATATGTGCGCACGCGTGCGTGCGTGCGTGAGTGATCCCAGGAAATTTTGAGCACAAATTATCTTCACATGCCAATATTCAGTCGAATCAGTGCAAATCTCTTTCGGCAGCTATTTGTAACGGAAAAAACACTTATATGGCAGCCATATAAAAAAATGGCGAAAACCAATTTTTGACCCCAAATTATGATTAAGGATTCCTAAAGACCCTAGCATGCCAATTTTCAGCCAGATCGAAGCAAGTTTTGCTTCGGCCGCCATTTTCAAATCGCCATCTTGAATTTGTTTAACCCAGGCAGTTGACCAGTGTTACCCTCTATGACATTCCTTCGAGCACCTCCTACTTATCTCTAATAGTTTCCTTGATAGGAGGCTTTGAAATTTGTATGGCGGCCATCTTGTTTATTTGAATTTCGAACTTTTTATTACTTCCCGCGGAAATTGACCAGGGTGTATCTCATATAAATGCACAAAAATCCCCCTCATGTTTTATAGTTTTTGCAGGCCGTTGATCACTCATTTACTTTGATTCTTTGCCTTGGAGCCTATCCGCGTACAACGGTATAAATATCTTTTTTCCACCATATCGGAAAGTATACGTTCTTTTTTTCGAAGTGAGTCTAAACTTGTAGCTTTATATATATATAATGCCGATAAACGTTTACCAATAATATGATTTCAAAGCGACGGCACATCAGGACATCGATCTACATTCGCTTTACCACGTTTATTATGACCTCGCTTGACCATTTTCATAACGGTCATAATAGTTTTTTGTTCCAATGAAACATATAAAAACAGTGTAATCATATTTATACGAAATTAAGTTAAGATAATTAATGTAGAAAACCGCTTACAAAATATATCAAATTTTCTACCTTTAGAACATTTTGTTGGAGACCGCGCGCTAAGGCATCGTACCGAAGAGGTTGCAACGTTTCCCCTTAGAATAGTTAAGCATATTCTTTGGCGAAAGTAGCCACCATTCTCTAGTCACCCAACGCTACAACAAGACGAACTGAAAGATTCTTAGAAAAAAAATACACATTTCAATACATTCTACCTCAGTAAACTACTCTATAATAATTGATTTCAATAGTGCGGTTCATGTCGCCTTGTATGTACTCCACCGGCCAATTTGTAGTTCCGATGTACAAAGCGTGTTGGTAGTTAACATGGCTGTACCTGCTTATCTGTGCAGACGATAATGCTTTGCTCGTGAAATGCGAAATAAGTAATTAAAAAAATATATCTAGGTATAAAATTGTGTTCATACCAGAGATTTAAAAATGTTATTACTTGATAATGTCAGTACAGAGTACTAAAAAACCGATCTCATAAGTCATTCTTCCCTAGTTAGGAAATATTCGACCCTTAGAGGTGGAATGTTTCCTTCAAATTTAAATGGCACCACTTCTGAAGTTGCCGTTTTTTTATATATAAAATGTTAGTGCGCATTTGACCTCCATCTCACCTGATGGAAAGTGACGATAAGGTCGACGATGGTGCATGCACGCCTAAATAATGCCTATTCGCTCTGGCCTTGAAAAGGCCCATGTCATAAAGTTCAGGCAACAAGTCTGCAGGCAGGGAATTCCACTCCATAGCCGTCCGCCATAATGTGGAAGCGTTTCGTGCAAATCTTTGGAATATCCACAACATAGGAGTGGAACCCAAGCCTACGCCTAGTCCGCAGGTGATGGAAAGGAGAAGGCGGAATTAAATCATGTAATTCCATCGCAAACTCTCCACTTTCCCACAAAAAATGAATCATCAAAATCGATTCACGAATCGCATTACAATTATCACTTAACATACATACAAAAAAACCATACAGTCCTCCTATTTAAAGTCGGTTAAAAACAGGATTTAAAGTGACACGTAATTGTCATTTATAATAAAAACCCCGTCGGGATGTTACAATATAAATACAACATAAAGTTAAACATAATGTAACAATCGCGATATCATTAGAACTCTTATAATTAGAATTTTTGTAGCAGTACAGCTTCTTGTGAATGAGTTCGGCCATGGAAGCATTGCCACCTCACCTATGTCTGCTGTCAAGCTGAAATACTCACATTACCGCGTTCCGATTTTGAAAAATTTGTAGTTGAAATTACAGTCAAATGTGACTTTTCAACTTATATCCCAGTGTGACGGGCGCAGTGGCAGTGCCCCTCAGATCTTTGCGATTTAAAGCTCTGAGTAACACTGCAACTGTTATGAATAGACGTGTCGCTTACCACCAGCGCACCTATTCGTCCCGTCTCTTATATCATAAAAAAACTAGATTCTTTAATTATATTAGCACGCCTAACGTTTTAAAACAATACTTATTTTGTTACTGTCAACTTTTAACAGTCTATGTTTCCAAAACGTAACCTAATTACATATTCCAGCGTTATTTGTACCTCCCCAAAAAAGTACAAAGTTTAAATGCCAATAAAATTTTCTTTACAATTTCTCTGATATCTTTTTAATTTATCAAAAGTTCGAAACGTCGAATTCAGCCTGAAATAAGCGAAAATAATGGCCATTACTTCTTTGCAAAACTCGATTACTAACACTTGATGGTTGTTCTTTACGACTATCATAAAACATTACCCCGATATTTGGCTGTTTGTTTGCAGACAATAATGTTCCACGAAAAATATGATCCGCCATGTTCTGTCGGGACAATTTCGCCGAATATTCCATTTCAATATTAACTTTTTAATTTACGATTTGATTACCATTCATTTAAATGGAAATTTTCGAGTTCGCCAATAAAAACACGGGACCGGCTTAAAACTGAAAACGACGTATTTTTTACTGATTCAATGTAATTAATTCTTTTTTTTTTATGAATGAAAACCGAAGTACTGCCTTCACGTCTCATGTGCCTGTAATCTCACCAGCATCAACCGGAACGCAGTAATGCTCACATTACTGCTTGGCGGCTGTAATAGGTAATGTGGCAGTACTTCCCTGGACAAACTCTTTCACAAGAAGCTCTGCTGTCTACTAAACCATGGACCAATTAACTCAAGAGGAGACTGCTAACCGCATTACCAAGACAGCGTAATCGGATATTTAGTACTTATTGGTACACCAGATGTCGCGACGACAGTTTTTGTAACTAATTTGTTTTACATTGTCCAACAGCAATTTATCAAAACTACTGTAATTTTTAATAATAATGAGCATTTATTTCAGATATAACAAATCCATAGAATTACAATAATGTTAAATTAGAATTATATATTAGATATAACTTCTTACATACAATAAATAGGTACAAGTACTTAATTATTAATAATTGAAATCCAATGTTTCAGTGTGGACGAGTCGCAACTACAAGCTATAGCAGCTATAACGCTATTAGTACAATCTAGCACTCTCTGTCTAAAAGAAGAAACCCTCTTTCTAAGCTCAGCGCCAAACCCGTCCGTACGTGATAACAAAAACATATCAGATTGTGTTGCAGTAGCATGGCAATTTAAACATAGCTCTAAATACATCATTATATTGATGACATTGTACGCTTATTTGGTACAGTTAACCCACAAACTACACGTATATAGTATCTGACAGAACGACTTAAAGAGCGTTACTTTAACTTGATCTGAACAGAGCGCAAATCTCCTGGCCAACATATTACCACGCATTGCCAATGACATCATTATCACTAAGACTTGCAGTAACTATATGACCAAGATAACGCAACTTATCCACCCTAACCAACCTGGGGGCCGACCATACCCTTTCCAAAAACAATCTTATTTCAATGTAAGCTTAAAGTAAGCTAGTTATAATATTACTCATATTCGTACCATGACGAACTTGTCTACCAAGAAATGTATTACTGCTAAAGCGACTGAAAGAACGAATTAGTTCCCAATATTGTCTATTACTTACTAAAAAATAGGAAAGAAATAACGCTATGTGAACTATATAATGCCATGTCTTTCTTTTTTGATGTTCCGAATCGTATTATCGTAGTATAATGTTAAAGTATTTAATGTTATTTACATTCAGAGAATTTTAACTGCCAAAAAAGAAAAGTATGTAATAATGAAATCTATTAAAATTACGTTGTTTTCAATTATTATTCCGCATTTTCATGAAGAAAAATAAATAACAAGCAGAGCCTTGATAGTCACGTGGTGAATTCAGAACTAGACTGCCGTCCTAATGGAAAGCGTAGTAACTAGCATTTTTGACGAAATTGAGTTAAATACATAATCGTTAACACCAAAACAAGATCTATGTTTGGCTCTAACTAACGTATCAAAATTCCCATGGAAACCCTGTAATACAGGAAGTGAAACTGCAGTAACTCTGTACAATATATAACATTTGCTAATTTAAAGTGCAGTAATTTTAGTTACTACATAATTTTTGAGCCAAATTTGAGTCCATAGCGATGAAATTCTAGCAATAAACGCAGTATCTTGTAGTTGCTGCACTTATTTTATTTATTTTTTACAAAATATACCATCTCAGAGCCAATGATAACTGTATCTAACAGTATCTAACAGTTACTGCACTAATTTTATTTATGTTTTGCAAAATCTACAATCTTAGAGCTATTTATAAGTGCAGTATCTATTAGATACTGCAGTTATTATAAGGAAATCTATAACATTTGGTAGTTGCAATTCTAATAAAACTGTAATAACTCGTATAGATACTGCAGTTATAATTGGTGAGAAGACGTCTCTAAGCTAGTGGCAATCAGTTATCGCACAGAGGTGTATTTCTAAGCAAAAATCGATCGAAAGTCGATTTAAAAAATTTTGTCTACAACAGTTGCAGTACCACTCAGTGCTTTAAATGACGAAGATCTGAGCGGCACTGCCACTGCGCCTGTAATTTCACCAGGGCCTTTACCCTTCATATCCGGAACGCAGTAATTCACTCAATACTAGGTACTTGGCGGCAGAAATAGGTAAGGTGGCAGTACTTCCCTGGACGAACTCGTTCACAAGGAGCTCTGCTGCTACTAAATAACGTCTATGAATTTGCAAACATAAACGTTGTCATTATTACACTATACAATATAAAAAAGAATAAGAATGAACGTACCTTTTACCGACGTCATTCTTTACACTATTCAATTGTCAATGCAACTTCACTTGAATAGAACACCATGCCAAGCATGAGTTAGTAACTGAATAAGTCGAATTTAGCCAGGAATTTTCCGGGAATGTCGCCATCGGTACCGGTACCGAATAATAAAGTAAATTCTCGGGAATCCTCGGGAGCAAACCCTAAAAGAAACGATAGAGGAAATACGAATCAGTGAAATGAATATCAATCATCAAACAAAAATATTTCATTATATTGTAGTAATCCTAAAGAAGTGATATGCTTTGGGACTAAGTTATTACCATAAAAGATTCTACAAAAATATTATATAATGTTTGTATTAAACTGCCTCCGTGGCCGAACGGTTACCATGCCGGACTGCCACGCAGAGGTCCCAGGTTCGATTCCCGGGCCGGGAGAAATAGTTGTATGGCCTACAATTATTTCTCTCGTGAGTTTGGGTGTAATTTGTGGTTGTCTATGTGTGTGTTCATGGCACCCGCGACACAGGGTTTTCCCTAGTGCGGGGCTATGTTGAGTGTGTGCGTTATTTAGTGTGTGCGTGTGCGTTATTAAATATATGAAGACGGATACTGTCTTCATTTAGGGCACACTGCCGCTTAGCACTAATTTCAATAATTAAATCTTTTAGTAATACATAATATATATATAATAATAATAAATATTTTTTTTATAATATGAAGTGACGGGACGAACAAGTCGTCCGACTGATGGTCAGCTACACGTCTGTCCATAACAGTTGCAGTGCCACTCAGAGCTTTAAATCGCAAAGATATGGAGACACTGCTATAAGTATAAGTGGACAGGTCCCTTGTGCCTGTAATTTCACCAGCACCCTTACCTTTCAAAGCCGGAACATACGGGCAGAAATAGGTAAGGTGCTTCCCTGGAGGAACTCTTTCACAAGGAGTTCTACTGCTACTTAAAAATCTTGCATTAGATTAATGTGCCATATCCTTTGTTGTATTTTTTTAATGAATAATTTCATATAATAAACAATCAATTTGCGTATTAATGTTTCAATTTAATTTCCGCGAAACTGAGCCCTAAATAACATAGAGGAGTAATTGAGGCTATCAGAGCAAAAGCATAATCCAGTGATATGCATAGCTATAGAAAATATGCCAAATTAATTTAATTTATTTATTTTTTTTATTTTATTTTATTTATTTATTTATTTATTTCAGGCAACTAGGACCCATAGATACATACCTTACAGACTAACATACATATAATATAACAATAATATAATAAAACAATAACAGAAATATTAAATAAATACCTTAAATACAATATAACATGATAATATACATATAACACTATTTATTTACACGTATGTACTTCGACGTGTGACGCAACGTGGGTGTCCGGTAGCCGTCCTCGGAAACGCCGGTACATGACACCCTTCGGCCAAAAGTCTTCTCTCATGAAGGTCGACAGGTGTTGAGTTGGTACTCGCACCACAAATGAATTAAAATTCACATTGTGGCGCGACTCCAACCGCTCGACCCTCAGGTTTGCGTTGGCCTTCACTCGCATGTACTCCACAATATCCGCAGACTTGGTGGAGTAATGAAGACGTGACACGTATAACAACGTCGTCGGTACCGCGCTGGACGCAATAAATGATTCGGGCCAGTCAGGGCGGTGCCACTAAGGTTTCGGCTGGTGTTCTTCTTTTTCTTTTCCACCTTCCGAAAGCCGTCCTCGTCGCACTGATCAACTCGTCTCGGTGGTACTGACGACGCAGCTCCAGATACGAGTTTCTTTTTTGATTTTCCCTTCATTGGTTGCCTGGGTTGTGGTTGTGGAGTACTAGGTCGGGCAGCGGCAACAGCTGCGTAATCACGTGGAGGGGTCGTCTCCGGCGGGGCGGAGTGCGGGGAAACGCGCGCGGCAACAGCGCGAGAGGTCGGTGACACATGCATGTGAGCCGACTCAAAACTGCTGAAAGAAGCATTTTGCGCCCCGCGACAAGTGTTCACGTTGCAGGCCTCAGGTGACCTACTTACCGAAGCCGCACTACTAAGTAATACAACTTGGGCACGCAACTCACTGATGGTGTTGTCTGAGGCCTCCAATTTACACTGAACATCAGCAAGGCTTGCTTTTAGGGACGTGATGTCCTTCAGCAGCCTGGTGACGTCGACGTGGTCGAACGTGACAGGGGGCAGCTTATGCAGCTCCTTCGCCACGAATGCAGGCACGTCGTCTGGGTCGGTCTCCTTGAACAACGTATTGATGTCCTGGAGACTCTTCGCTCCTCCATCTCTCCGACGAGACGGCATCTGCTCGGCTTTGCCAAACGTCCGGAAAAGCAGCGCCTTGCCACTGTAAATCTCTTCTTCTTTGAAATTTGACTTGCAGATCTGCACGATGCTGACTTCGTCCATGGTATGTATGGCGTGTTGTATAAACGCCAACAGTTCGTTGGCTATGAGTTGCTGAGAACCTATAGTCAATTACATGCAGCGGCTATTGCCGCGCGAGTCGCGAATTATTATAATTCTTATTGTGCAGTGGAGCACGTCCGAATCCGAGCGTGCACCGCACCGCACTGAATTTAATACAGTAATTATAATTATATGACCTGTGTAATAAGAATATATAATTAATATATTATTGTACATAAAATACTATCCAAGTATAAAATAATTATGTATTTTAATATCATTTGAAGTGATATTGTAAAAAAAAATGTGGTTACACCACTTTTGAGCTGATAGCTTCAATTAATAAAAACAATTGAACACAGTTATTACGACGAAGTACTTTTAAAGTAGGTGTACGAATCTTTACTGAATCTAAAAGACGTAATTAACACCAAGATAATTTTTTTTTAAAGTAAGTGCAGCAATCACTACTGCATCAATTAAACACAACCTTAAGTTGCAACTAAGTATTTTAAAAGTGCACAAATCACTCTTGAACCTCTTATCTGATATTTACACAGAAACATTAATAATAATAACGCACACACTCAACACAGACCCGCACTAGGGAAACCCTGTGTCGCGGGTGCCATGGACACACACATAGACAACCACATATTTAATCCAAACTCACGAGAGAAATAAATGTACGCCATACAACTATTTCTTCCGGCCCGGGAATCGAACCTGGGACCTATGCGTGGCAGTCCGGCATGGTAACCATTCGGCCACGGAGACAGTTAACAATTGAACACAACCTTAAGTTACAACAAAGTATAACCTACACCGTATAATCTACACCGTATTTACTCTGTGTTTTTTCAGAAAGAGCTAGCTAATGACAATCCTTTTTTCTGAACGGCGTTTAGCAGTCGAACGCTGATGGCCTTGACTGCGCCACTTAACAAACGGCCGACAGACGGGCTTTTAACTCATATAATAAACTAAATACCTGAGGGCCCCCAGGTGGGAACAAAACCTCGGCTCAGGGTAGACATTTCTGCCAGAAGGGTGTGCCTTAGGAAAGAATCGGTGTGAGTACATACATAATGAACCGAGGGGCTCTCGCCGGCAAGGACGGTAATTCGGTGTAGAGATTTAATGTCTAGCTATAAGGTTGGCATGTAACGTGGTAAGAGTGATGGTTTCGCCAGGTACAGGACTTCCCTGGATCAACTTGATAGACAAGTTTGCATGTGTATACGTAGGCCGAAAGAAAATTATAAGACCGCTATATAATTGATTGGTTAGCGGTATTAAACGGCATTAATGTCTTAAGGATATTTTATATCTCAAACGGTAGCTATGTTATTTGTAAAATGCTAAGAACCTCGCAGGATTACATTATTAACATCAAGTTTTGTTCCGAAGACCTAAGTCGAGGAGGCACGTGAGTTGCACTTTTAGTCGGAAGCTACTACCGACACTAGCCTGGAGAGCTAATAGAGGATAAGGTAGATATCCTCGGTTCCCTCCAGTGGCGTAGGTTAGAAACCACTTAGCCACGTTTTAGTCAGCGGACGACAGTACAGCTCCGCCACCAAAGAGGAGATTTGGTAGTAGATTTTAAAGCCGACGGCTTAGCGGTATCAACCAGTATGTATATAGCTCCGGTACCTATCTGGAAAATAGGGAGGGTAATATACGTGCACCCGTGACAGCTTACCCGAGGCACTAGCCTTTTAAGAACCGGATGAAGTCAATGCAAACAGGCTGAAGGTCCCTGTTCTTGCACAGGTTATAATGCCCTTCTCGTATACTCTAAGGGTCGGTAAGGAAGGTCACTATAATTTTACAAAATTAATGATCAAAAAGATACACCACAATCGTTATTCATATTAGACGACATTGTATATATACAATTATTACACACCAAGGTAATCAATTCATTATCAACTAGCGTCTACGACGTACTTTGAGTCCAGGGCACATAATTACCCTCTAGAGTAATATAGGTGATAAATTAATAATAATAATAATAGAGTGCCATACAAGTGGTCTCAAGTTAGGAAATTCCTGTAATATATTTTTTAATTAATTTATTTTTTATTTTTTCTATTTATTTATTCGTATTCAGGTTACAAAGACACATAAATACATACCTTATAGACTAACACACATAATAATACAATAAAACACTCATATCATATATAGCTTAAGGAGTGACATATATACAATATAATAAAATACTATTTCTAACTAATCTACACGAATTGCACTTGTCGGCGAAGTGTGGCGTAATCTGGTGTCAGGTAACCGGCCGCGGGATCGCCGATACGTGACACCCTTAGGCCAAAACACTTCCTTCATGAAGGTCGATAGATGTTCGGTCGGTAATCTCACAACAAACGAATTGAAATTCACGTTGTGATGGGACTCTAACCGCTCGACCCTCAGGGTGTATTTGACTTTATGTCTGATGTACTCCATTATTTCCTCAGACTTCGTGGAGTAATGCAGTCGTGACAGGTACAGCAGCGTCGTCGGTATGGCCGGACGCAGCAGGAAGTTCGGTCCTGTCGGTGCTGTGCTACACTGGTTGTGGCTGGTGGGCTTCCTCTTCCTCTTCACCACCTTTGTGAAGCCGTCCTCATCGCACCGGACCATCTGCCTCTGTGGTTTTGCAACTTCAGAGACAGGCTCACGGGGATTGTTTTTGCTCTTAGCCGATTGCCGCCGCTCGAGTTTCGAAGTGGCGAGTCGGCTGGTACAAGCTACAGCGGCGTATACACGTGCAGGGGCTGACATGCACACGCGTGACGTTTCCACCAGCTCCGGCGAGATGGAATCTTCTCAGCTTTGCCGAGGTTCTGGAACAGCAGCATCTTGCCGCTGCAAATCTCATCCTCGTTGAAGTTGGATTTGCAGATCTATACAATGCTGACCTCGTCCGTGGTATCGATGACGTGTTGGATAAACGCCAAAAGCTCGTTGGTTATGAGTTGTTGGGAACCTATCGCCACATACGCGCAGCGGCATAATATGCCGCACGAAACTCGAACTATAATAATAAATAAATCACACAGTCACAGTTTCCGTCGAGTCACCACCGCGGAATCTCATGATTAAGGACCACGAATTGGTTCGAAACATGGCGAGCAAAATTCGACTTAAATACGTGAGTTATCCGTTATTTTGAATAAATAATAAATTTATAATTCAGACAACTTAATAGATCCACAATTGTATTAGTAACTATTAGCCTATGTTAATACTTAATAATTAACAATGATTTCATCCGTTGCGTGAGTTTCCACATGAAAGGACAATCAAATTTCTTAGATATCATCTTCAAGATGCTATTACTGCTGCCCCACACTCTATAAGAGTTCGTTCTTTTGCGTAATACTGCATCGAAACTGTCTATACGTGCTTCAACGAACATGCTCGAGGCACTACAGAACCGCGGCAGCCCCCGGAAGGCATTGTTATATTGGAATATTGGATGCGCAGAGCATTGTAAGTCCTTTGAGTGCATCCGACCTGTATCCAACAGACTTGACAAGTAATATGAACTATTTAATCTTATTTATTTATTTAATTTCGTTCCCCTCCTGTGGGACATGGGCGTGAGTTTTATGTTATGTTATGTAATATGAGCACCAGAGGAACGAAATTAAATCCGAAAGCATTACTCAAAACCACTCCGTCCATTAAAATCCCCTGCGCCAATCCCCTGGGGAACACCCAGATCAGAACCAATTTCGAAAAGTTAATTTCCCAAATTGGTCCTTCCGGGAATATAACTCGGGACCTCCTTGTCTGGTGCCACTAGACTACCGAATTTGTCAACAAAAAATTTATCAGTCCAATAAATTTTATCTAAATTCGTCCAGCGCTATAAGCGTAATACGGTCGCCAACGCCAACACTCAAACTTCCATCGATCTTTTTTTTCTTTACCATCGACCATGTAGGTCAATGATCTTTACTAGCAATCAAGTGATATTATAGACAAATGAAAACCTGTCTTATACATGGAAAAAAAACAATGGAAGTGCCTTAAGCCTCAATTATTATCAGAACCGATGTCACCAAAACTCACACATTCATAATTTGAAACATTATAAAATCTTGATATTGATTGGTCGTAGTTTCAAATTTAAAAAGAAATAACAAATTCTGGATTGTTAATATAAATTAAACTTACAAGTTACGACGTTTTGATATTATATTGAAAGTTCAATCAATGTGCTGCCATCTAGAGGTTAATTGCTGAATGACGACGAGTTGGAGTTACTAATTTAGCTCTTCAAATAAGAAGCAACCATAGTGCAAGGGTATAAGCTTTGCTTTCTTTTCTTGTAACAAAAGAAATATTTCGATAAACGTAAAATTGAAAATTGATATAATATCCATTTTTGCAGTCCAAAACAGCACAATAAGGCATTTTTCTACGAATTTAGAGAATTTGCACAAGAGATGACACAACCATTCTCATACAAAGCGAAAATGGCAAACTGAGCAGAGAAAGGTCTTTCAAGATCTATAGTTGAAACAATTGAAACGCGTCTGACGCTAACTAACCACTTCTACTATATTTTTTGTTCTGTGGTATCATATAACGGTCGAGACACATAATGGCATATCGGTCGAGAACAATGTATTATTATAATAATAATAAAACTAAATTTCGCACCCTTGGTCTAGATAATAAGGCCACATTTGCAAAATTACCACTTTTTAGCATTTAAAGATTCTACAAACCAAATAGCCCATAACTTTTTATTCTTACAGTTATGTATAAAATTTCACATGTCAGCCCTTACTTAGATACACTATTTTTATAGCGCTCAGTATAAATAGTGAATACCTAAGTGAGGGCACCGACCCTACGTAATTTGTTTCATGTGGTTCATATTATCTTTATGACATCACATGAAATGCGATAAAGCACTATATCGACATATGATCACATAATATGGCTCTATTACACCAAAGGTATGCTTTTATGTGCACCTGTACAGTTTTAGACTTATGGCAAAAAATTTAAGAAGGTTTAGTTCCAAATAGTTTCAGATTGTAATAAATAACTAATAAATATTAGACAACATTACTTACGTTGCTCTGATTCCAAAGTAAGTAACTAAACTGCCTCCGTGGCCGAACGGTTACCATGCCGGACTGCCACGCAGAGGTCCCAGGTTCGATTCCCGGGCCGGGAGAAATAGTTGTATGGCCTACAATTATTTCTCTCGTGAGTTTGGGTGTAAGTTGTGGTTGTCTATGTGTGTGTCCATGGCACCCGCGACACAGGGTTTCCCTAGTGCGGGGCTATGTTGAGTGTGTGCGTTATTATTATTATTATTATTATAAAGCACTTGTCAACCGGGACCTGTAAAGGGCCCGACACGTCGTTTTGTTTGAAAAAACAAATATACGCGATTAATCACGTAAACCTAAGAACTCGGTAAAGCACTTGTGTTATGGAAATCGGAATCAACGAAGGTACCGCAAACAACCAGACCTGAGACAATACAAAAAAGTTAGTTTTCTACTTTGACTCGACCGGGGATCGAACCCGGGAGCTTAAAGATGGCGACACCTTGAAAACCGGTGTGATATAAATATATATAAATATAGAAAGAATTGACGTAAATTAATTATTACTTATTTGCACTCATGTTTTAAAACTACTTTTTGTCGTTGCCTAACGATTATTTGTATTTGCGTATTTTATACGTTTTCCATGCATGTGTGACAAAGTATTCGCCTTGTTTGCCTATTCGACAAATACAGCAAACACCAAACACGCATCACGGTTTTTCGATCAAAGAAGTGAAATAGGCAAATACTCAAGTAAACCGTTCACACTTTTTTTATAATATCAAATGACGGGACGAGCAAGTCGTTTGTCTAGTGGTAAGCGACACGCCTGTCCATAACAGTTGCACTGCCACTCAGAGCTTTAAATCGCAAAGATCTTAGGGGGCACTGCCACTGCGCCCGTCACTCTGAGACATAAGTTGACAAGTTCCATGTGCCTGTCATTTCTTATTTAATTTATTTATTTGCAAACAATATAGGTACAAAAATTACATAGGTAATAAGCACATACATACCCCTTTGGGGTGCAGCAATTAATTATTATTAAACGTAATATTAAAATTGTAAAAATAAAAATAATAGCAAAAAATAATAATAATAACATTTAGGAACTAATACACATACGATCTTAAAATTATCATTAATAAACTTTAGATCATAGTATTACATAGACTTAAAATTACTTATCTGAAACTGGACTCGTTTAGCTTATAGGAGAGTTCATGAAGTCTCCCACATTGTAATAACATTTACTTAACAAGAGAGACCTCAACTTGGTTTTAAACACGTTGTCACTATCTTATACTTTCTTGAGGATGTCTGGTATTTTGTTATAAATTAGTATGCATCTATATAGCGGGCTATCTCTAAACATTTCCAATCTTGGAGTTGGTAATACGAGCTTTGCGTTTCGACGTGTGCTTTCTACGAATTCAAAAAGATCCAAAAGATCTTAAGCACCGTTACCCTTCCAAATCGGAACGCAATAATGCGCACATTACTGCTTGACGGCAGAAATAGGTAAGGTGGCAGTACTTCCCTGGACGAACTCTTTCACAAGGAACTCACACACTATCGTCATATTGATTATTTTAAGTACTTATTTGGCCCCATGTGTACACGGTCATATTTGTCAGTATGCATATTTGTCTGTACGTCAAAATATATTATACCCTTCCCTGGACGAACTCATTCACAAGGAGCTCTAGTGCTACATTCAAAATAAGTAGTCTCCTAAAAGCAATGAAGTGAAAATATTTCTTCAATAAACTTCCAGAACAAATTGTATTTTTATTCAAGCATATACCACTACCCACAGTTAACCGACCCCGGTGAACTCATGAATTATTCAAACATGTAAATATTTCACAAAACTAAATTTTGAAAGGTAGAATTACATTATATGGGACAAACAACGTGGTTATTACTTCATAAACGTTGATTTCTCTTTTTTCTTTACATGCTGGGAATATAACTTCAAGCACTTAAAACCCTGTGGTTTATTTATATATTACTGCTTTTCAAGAACAGTAGCTTATACTAAAAATAGTTTTATTCAGAATATGCTATATGGGTGCAGGAAATTAGCGCTGATACAAATATATAAGTAAATTCACTAATCGCCTAGGATATTTGCGCTGGGTATCTTGTTCATTGTTATTCAGAAAGTGGACACGTCCACCGGAACTTCTTAGGGAAGGTCCTCTCATCCAACCTGAGCATCTAACATTCAAAAATCTAAAACGTATTGGAATACGTGAGGCAGCAATGACAAAATATATTGTCTGTTATAATTATTAATACAAAAATCGAGCACTTAGAAAAAATATTTCGATCCGGTCGGATTCGAACCGACGTCTCCTAGCAAACCGTGTCAGACGCTACGGTAACCAAGCCACGGAACAAATCCGGCCGGATCAAAGCAATTTTTTCTGAGTGTTCGATCTTTGTATTAATAATTATAACAAACTAGTGGAGTAATTTCACAAAAAATAACTGAAGATCAATTCAATAAAAATTTAATTACAGTTAATAGCGACATCTCTAGCCAGGGCTGGTAGCTGTAAAGATATCTAATTGGGTGACGAAATACTTTCATAGATGACGCTACGGCTAAAAAGTCGTTGAAAACCAAATACAAAGATCCGACAACAAGCACATAGAAAAATTCGTGAGGTCCGCTGGTTCCGTGGCTGTGTATTAATAATTTTAAGAAACTTGTAGAGAGATTTCACAAAAAAAATTACAAATTACTTGGGTCCAAGAGTTACTTGTGTACAATATAAATAAAGATAGCAACATAAGAAATACTCTCTTCAATTTTGTAATATGATTTCTCAATTAAAATACATGTTTTAGGTAAGTAATCATAATCTTAATAT
>NW_020653850.1:20134044-20154035 GCF_003589595.1 Hyposmocoma kahamanoa | reverse complement strand
TATATACTCCGGAATCTTATTGCAAAAACGTGTACAGTTCCCCATAAATGAATCGTTTACCTTAGTTAAACGAAATTTTAATTAGAGAAAGACAGGAGGATTTGTTATTGTTAAATAGGTTAATAAGTACCGGTGTAATATACATACATGTTATGTATCCAGATTTGCATAACACACATACCTAAAACGTTAGTTCAAAGCACTTGCATTCGCGCACCCCGGAACGCGCGTCCCGTGCATTGCAACTTGACCGATGCAAAACTCGTCATTTTAATTATAATTATGAGACACTTTTCGGCCCAACGTTCCTAAAATCGGACGTAGACTAAATTCCTTTAGTTAAGATCTTTTTCGTATAAGTACTTTTAGACCTAACGTACCTAACTTCAGACGTTCTTAAAATTATTTAGTTTAAGAAATACCTTTGTGGAAATTTAATACAGTTATTCATCATATTTTCTCGTCTTTACTTCACCTCCACTGCGGCCACCCTATATAATTTACACATACACAACGGTTACCATACTAAGATCTGTGGAACTAATTTCTGAAAATATAGGTATACTTGATACAGGTATTATCTCAAGTACCGGTATTGTAGCCAGGTTAATGGTAGCGGTTAAAGAAAATACAAGTATAATTTATACCGGTAGCAACTAAGTACCGGTAGTATAACAAGTGCCGGTTCCTGAAAATACCGGTATTCCAAGACCTACAGTGACAGGTGAGCTCCTACTTTTTAAAGTATATTTTCTAAGGAAGGGGTTCTCAAGGGTCATAGCTCCCCACGCTAGACTAATGCAATTTGGATCAATCCAGTCAACTTCTTTGTACACTGAGTAACGCGTTCACCTTTAGAGTCTGTGCTTTGAACTGTTCTTATCTTTTTAACTTTTACTGTATTTTCTTAAAGCAATTTGTATCAACCTTTTAAGTTAATTGTTCTCAGCGATGTACTGTCAACTATATTTCTATTGTTATTTATATTTATATTTGTAAAAGATAAGTGCGATTAGAAATGGTTCGCAGTTGCAAAAGATCGCACTAATAGTGTTTTTGTAAGTATGTGTGTAATGATCTTTATTTAATAATAAAAACTATCTCAGACTTGAAAACATTTCCACTGTATAATGTGTCAATGGACAAAGGTATTTTAAGATATTTAGGACATTTAGGAAATTAAAATATTTTTTTTAAATTAATCAGTCCGAGTCAGACTTCTGACTGTTTAATATTTTAATTTCTTAATTGTAAGTTTATATAGAGGTCTCGACGACACATGCCACGACTCGCGACTCCTGACTCTATAAGCCTAAAAGACTTCGACTCAAAGTAGTCTCCAGTTTTAGTGTTAATACTTACTTTAAGACTTAAAAGGCCTTAAAAGACTGAGTTACTTTTATCATTACTCTGAGACATTAAGTTGACAAGTCCTATACGCGTGTTACATCACCTTAGCGTCCTATGTATCAGTTCCGAGTCCGAGAAATGATGGTCCGAAATGTCACAGAGATGATCTTATCTCTAGGTGTACAAATGATATTCGTATTTTCGGATTTAAATCGGACGTAATGCACAAGCGACATCCCAAGTGGGGCCGAGTTTTCTAGACTTGTATAGTCTCAGATTCGAAACTTAAAAACGCTCTAACTTATCAAAACCAAAAGGCGGCAATGCTCACATTTGTACCGGAAGAAAAAGATGTGGTGGCGGTACTTCCCTGGACGAACTTCTTCATAACTCTCTACTGCTACTAAACTTCGAATAACCATCAACAACAAACGACAGAATTTCGATACAGAGTTACTGAACAAGTCGGTATCAATGAATGCAATAAAGGTATTCCATCAAAACCTCGTAGAATGGTCGATACCATTCGAAGGCATTAAGGCCGATGCATTAATGCCTTCGCGCGGGTGAAGAGGCAACAGATTGTGTCGCGGCTGACGAACGAAGCATTGACGGTATAAAACAATGGACGCAGGAAAAATATAGAACAAAATACAATCAGTAATTTCATGATTTCAAAACGAGGTATTATTCAGGGGCGTATTCCAGAACTCTACTCAATGCTCAAATCAGGACTTGAGTATGGTTTAAAGCACTCGAAATCATACTCAAGTCCCTGCCATTAGGGTCGTAATTCCAGTGCTTGTGTTGCCAGTGCAATCCTGATTTGAGTATTGAATAGAGTTCTAGAATACGACCCTAAGTTTAGGTAAATATACTCTTATTTAGTAGCAGGAGAGCAAAGATGGTAAAGTGGAAGAGTTCGTCCAGGGAAGTACCCCTTAGGTACCTATTTCTGACGCCAAGCAGTAATGTGAGTTCGGTTTCTGCGTTCCGGTTTTAATGCGTAGTGTTGTTATAATGGTGCTAGTAAAGCTACAGGCACATGGGACTAATCAACTTTATGTGATTTCATGTCTAAGGACCTGAAAAGATCATGACCTATAATCTTAGCCGGTTAATGGATGTTTGCGTACAAAAACCACATTAGGTTTGAATTGTGCAGTTATAAACCAATGTTTATTTTATGTAAAAAGCATCTACGGGGTTAACGTAATGTAACGAAAGAGTGGTGGTGAAATTACACCACATGGGACTGGTCAACTTATACCTCAGGTTGACGAGTGCAAAGGGAGTGCCCCTCAGATCTTTGCGATTTAAAGCTCTGAGTGGCACTGGAACTGCTAAGGTCAGTCGTGTCGCTTACCACCAGGCCACCAGGCGAGCGACTTGTTTGTCACTTGATATCATAAATAATACATGTTAATACTTGTTATATAATGTAATTTATAAATCATGTAGCCGCGTCCACCACACAATCATAATGTGTATAAAGCAGTGTGCTCTGAGCAAGCGGTCGTTTAAATCGCCTATATACCATTAGTTTTTGAATAAGGTCTTCAGGTCATTACCTCCCTGATGATCATATACAAAAACTGTTGGTTTTTTTACACATTTGTTAAACGTATCAGCAAGCATGTAATCTCTGCTTTGTCCGGTTAATTGAGCACAATCTCTCTGATCACAGTAGTATAGGCAATGGGTCTCATGAATCTCTAATTACATTAAATACGTCATTGTGACGTTGTAATATACTCATTGGTTACATTGTCGATGGATACTCATAATAGAACCTGAAAAAACCAACAACAGATATCAAAACATAAAGATCAGCATTGCAAATCAACATGATTGAATCCAATGGACTCTTTGAACTTCACCCCACAGACAACAAATAAAATAAAATGAAACAAAAATCAGCGGAAAACTTTTATAACAAAACGCATAAGGTCTTTGTTGTAGTCAATACACTTTGATGTAAATGTTGTATATGGACTAGACATTCTACTTTAAATCGCCTTTGAAAAAAACAATTATACATCGCAGCCGTACGCCAACTACCGCTGTGGACTAGATAGCTAAACTCCTTTTTAACCGACTTCAAAAAAGGAGGAGATTCTCAATTCGACTGTGTTTTTTTTTGTATGTATGTTACGCGATAACTCCGGTATTTGTGAACCGATTTTCATGATTCTTTTTTTGTTGGAAAGGGAGTATTTCCATAGTAGTCCCATTTCATTTTGAACAAAACCACCTCGAAGGGTGGCTGTTCACGCATGAAGATTCATTTTTATAAATAGCGCCTAACTTTAATGTAGGAGCAATTACTTTTAGCAATTATTTAGTTGATTTTGCTATTTCTCCAATTCAAGGCGTTTTTCTCTCGATATACTTTGAGTAGTGTCGTGTGAGAACCTATTTTTATTATCTCCAGTATCAAGTCCTGTATAGTGGCGAACTAGGGGATATTTCAATGAAACTTAGCAAATAGACGTAATTCGACGTACTTTTGAGGTCGGTTTTTTAGTACTCTGTACTGAGATTATATACTAAAAGAGCTATTAAGGCTTAATACGTAATTAACCTCAATTAAAATAATAATTTCAAATAGTACATGGGGCGTATTATAATTTTTTTTTTTGTTTTTTTTTTTTGTTCCTTTTCCATTATTATTTTATCTATTTTATTCAAAAAAAATATTCTGATTAACAAAAATGTACTATGATGCCAGGATTATTTCGTAGAAGTAAAGCTTCTTGTGAAAGGGTTCGTCCAGGGAAGTACTGCCACCTTGTCTATCAACGCCGCCAAGCAAAAATGTAAGCATTACTGTGTTACGGTTTTGAAGGATAAGGGTGCTGGTGAAATTACATGTGACTAGTCAACTTATGTCTCAGGGTGACGGTAACAGTGGCAGTGTCCTTCAGATCTTTGCGATTTAAAGCTCTGAGTAGCACTGCAACTGTTATGTACAGGCGTGTCTCTTAATTCCTATCGCACGACTGGTATAAGAATGTTTATTTCTTTGAAATTTCTAGACGTGTCTTAATTCGTTTATCAATGTCTCAGCATGAAGTTTAGAGTTGTCTAAACAGGGGGAAAAGTTTGTTGTCGATGCCAGCTCTATTGCCAGACAAATATGTTCATCCACCGGTAAACACTAAGCATACTTACCTACTAAATAGGTTACTTACATATTTGTAGATCTACTTAAGCTAAAGTGCAATAAAATGTATTTGAAAAGAATATAAATTTTAAATAAAGATCTTAAGACTTTCTTTAAACTATTTTTTCTTATCTAATTCACGTATATTTGTTTTTTTGCCGATCTCGGTGGCCCGATTGTTGGCACTATGGGCACTGTACGAAAAGGTCCTGGGAATCGAATTCCCGATAGGACCAATTTTGGAAATAAACTTTACTAAATTTGTTCTGGTCTGGATGTTCTGGGTAAATGGAATTCCGTAATTTGAGACCGAGTAACTGTCGTGGTTGACTAACAAATATCCCCCTCAGATTTCGAGTGAGTGGTTGCAGATTTGCAGAATGGGCAGGTGTGCCGTTTACTTTTTTTTTAATTTAATTAACTAAGGGATTTGCTTATTAACTTTTTGTTTTTTGCTGATCTTACCAACTTAACGATTACACATTACGATACCAAACTGAAGAACGCTGTTTAATTTTTGTTCCTTGTATTAATTTCATGTGAATCACTATTTTTATGACAAGAAATTGTAGTCTTTCTTAACATGAATTACATTTTTAAGGATGTTTGTATTTCTTATCACGTAAAACATTACTAAGGCTAATTTTAGTTCCTCTTATGGCCGCTAGGGGCACTGTAAAAAATAGAACTACGTAGTTTGACGCAGTCCCTAGCGACTTGAGACCAAAAGGTCAAGTCACTAGAAATTATTTTCGCAGGGGTAAAAAAAATATAATAGAATCCTATTCTGTTATATTCATAAAGTAAATTTTTAATACAGAATTTGAGACTTTCTGCCTTGAATTTTTTCGCATTTTTATTGACTGAACTTTTATCACGAGGTACAGGTTTCTTGCCACGGTATGACTTTCTATTCCTCCTCCTATATCTTAGTGAGCCTGGAATGTGAAACCGTTTGAGAGAAACGATTTCACGTTTCGGTTCATTCTAGGTACATGTTTCTTACCACGGTATGACTTTTTATTCTTCCCCGATATTTCAGTGACCATGAAACTTGAAACAGTTTGGGAAAATAGAATCCATTTATTACATTTATTACATAACGCCACAACACAATAATACATAGTAAGAAATAAAAAGTAAAAAAATAAAAATTAAAATAAGACAGAACTAAATTAAAACTAAAACAAACAGAAAATAGAATAACAAAAAAACTAAATAAAATTAATTAAAAATGAAATCTTAGTAATAAATAATTAAGAGGCCACAAAGCTAGTCAACACTATTGTTGTACTAAGTAGATGTCATGTGTGCGGCTGTGGCGTATGTAATCGGATCCACTCAGCTAATGTCACCGGGTAAAGGCTGCGACGCTGATTCTCAGTGCACCCTAAAATCCATGAAGAATAAAAAATCTAAAAAAAAAAGAAATAAAAAATCGATTTCACACTCCAATTCATTGACTAAACGGTTACCATTAGTATGGGTTTCTTACCGCCTATATTTCAGTAACCATAAAGCGTGAATTAAATATCGGGGGAAGAGTAAGTCATACCTTGGTAAGCAACCTGTACTTAATGATAATCTTTTACCGATTTTTACTGCACATCTGCAATAATTACCACAATACAATTAGATCCCAGAACTTCTTGTAGACAAGCATGTAATGCAGAAACAAACAAAGACAAGAGAAAAAACACGACACAGCAGGCGTTAACATTAGGCAGAGGGAGCAAAAAATAATACATCAAATTGGTACTGCGTTAATACTACATGTTATTTATAAATAGTGGCATCAAATACCGAACAGTGGAACGTATATGATTAATAAGTGTACCAAGTATGGTGAATGTGCCTTGGAGATGAATAGTAGTAACAGTTCGCCCAGAAAAGTACCTACTACCTTATACAGAAAAAAAGGAATTCTATTAATAAGAAAGAGCAATTTCTCAAAATATTTGCTAATTCTGAAAGAATATTTATTAAAAGTAATAAGACATTGTCATTACAAAAATACTGCTTTTTTCTAATACAATTTTACTCTTAACTTTATTCTAACTTTTACACAAATACGTTCACATTAAGATTTTATTTCATTTCTAACCAATTAATTGGACATTACTTACATCAAGAAATTTTTACCTCTTACATCAAATTTAAATAATCTTAAATGAATTCAAAATTTCTTGGGTGTATTTTAAGAAAATATATTCTTAAACAAAAAAAGAAGTAGTTTGCTATTCAGATTAATATTCTAAATTCTAGAAAATATACTCTAATTCTAGAGTATATTTTTAAAGCAGCAATTCGTTGCGTTTTCATAGTCAATGTTGTCGTGACACATGTCGCCGAAGGCGCAAGCGGTAACGATTACTTTTACTTATGCTTGTAATCATAAAAATCATAAACAGTCATTTTTCCAAAGAAACAATACGTAGTTCTTTTTTGTATTTTGTTAGTGTGTTCTTTGTAGTCATAATTTAAGAAATTTGGTTTCAGCATGAAATCAAACTACACTTGTCTTGTAACAAGCACAACTTTAACATGCATTAGTTCCGTCGCGCCACTGCTACTGTATTCAGAAACGCGCTATGGTTTTTAACCGATTTTAAAAAAGGAGGAGGTTCTCAATTCGACTGTATGTTCTTTTCTTTTTTTCTTTTTTTGTGTGTATGTTACGCGATAACGCGATTTGTGAACCGATTTTCATGATTCTTTTTTTGTTGGAAAGGAGGTACTTCCTAAGTGGTCCCATTTCATTTTGAAGAAAATATTCCAACTCGAAGGGTGCCTGTTCACGCATGTAGATTCATTTTTATAAATAGCGCCTAACTTTAATTTAGGAGCAATTACTTTAATGCTTGATTTTGCTATTTCTTCAATTCAAGGCGTTTTTCTCTCAATATAGTTTGAGTAGTTTCGTAGTGAGAGCCTATTTTTATTGTCTCCAGTGTCAAGTCCTGTATAGTGGCGAACTAATACTTCAATAAAACTTAGCAAATAGACGTAATTCCACGTACTGTTGTACGATTATGTTAACCTCAATAGTGGAAGTCATCTCATATGTTTTGAATTGTTAGTGCTTTTAACCGCTGTAGCATTTATGTGGCACTGAACGGCTCTCAAGTATTTGAGACGATTCCGTCCTATTTGTACTACTTTAAGGTTTGGCACTGAACCGTGTGCTTTCACGCTAGTGAGACATACTGTTGAGTCCATAATCCAGTAAATTTACCCTTTTTGATATATACGCCTTTCTACACTGAAGTCTGCGTCTCAATTCGTCGTACTACGCAACTCCTTCGTTGACCAGCGCTACACACTCAAATATAGAAAACATAAATCTTCAGTCAAATAATTAAGTACCTCTCAATTTTTCAATCTTTTTTTTCCCAAGTCAAAATCAGAAATTTTTAATTACTAACAAATATTTTGTTGAATCTAGAGTAGCTTTATGACTTAAGTAAATTAATTTGCTCTGTCTTATAACGAAAACACACTTTTGAGACGTTTTTTTACTATTATCAAGTAATTATTCTCTAGTGTTTAAAGGGAGAGGATCGTTTTGTAGAATTTGATAAATTTGTCTTCATAAAAAGAATTTTGTTTTTTTTTACCGTGTACCCATTTATGCCGTCAAGCAATAATGTCAGCATTACTGTGTTCCGGTTTTGAATGGTAAGGGTGCTGGTAAAATTACACGCACATGGGTCTTGTCAACTTATGACTCAGGGTGACGTGCGCAGTGGCAGTGCCCCTCAGATTATTTTTATTTAAACCTCTGAGTTACACTGCTACTTATGGACAGACGTGCCGGTTACCACCAGAAGCACGACTCCCGTCACTTTGTATCATAATAAATGTAGGTATGCTATACGTGGTGGCATTTGATTGGAAAACGATCTACTTTCAGCTATGGATGTCATAAAGCTAATTTTTGTATCACAATATTATATCAAATTCTGTTTGAATTTTTTGGAATACTGCAAGGTATTGGTTTTCTTTTTAGTCTCTAGTTTTTTTAATTAGGTAATTACGTAAGGTCTTAAAATATTACATTGGTTTGTGCTCTATAGTCTATCAGTTAAGTCAATCAGTTAAGTGGTGTACAATATTATTAAATGTTACAGATTAAAATTAAATTGCATGACAATATGAAAGAAAAAACACTTCTTTTGTACACTATAATAAACTTTAGTACTCAACCATTTTGAAATTTTACGTACCTACTCGAATTTTTTACATTCATTCGGGATGCTGTTGTATATCTTGACCGACAACGTAAAAGCTTTTGTGGTAAAATGCTGAAGTATGATTGCCCGAGTAAACCATTCTACGCCCATGTCTTAAATTTCTATGATTCCTTATAATTGCGATTTCAAAATATGACGGATGTTTCTGGACAAATGCAGCAGCTTCCTTAATGTACAGGCAGGGTAAAGGTAGGATTTTGCACTTGTCGAAAAATGGCTTACATTAATACATTTGATATAGAAGCATATGGAAGTCGTCGTCAAAACGAATCATTTCAACCCAAACAAAAGGTGGCTGCTGTACACTGTTGAGAAGTTCCTCTCATCTGTCCGCCATTCCAACATTAGATTAGCTCCAAGTCACATTTTAATTTCATTGGAATTACATCTATTTGACAAGTTTTATTGAAATCGGTTAACGGAAAGTGGGTGAATTAATTTGCCACCCTTAGAGAAGGAATATTTTCTAAGAATTTTAATAAGACTACGGAGATAACACCTTTCCAACGAAAAAATAATAATCGAAATCGGTTCACACATATTGGATTAATCGTGTAACATGCATACAAAAAAAATACATTCGAATTGAGAACCTCCTCCTATTTTCAAGTCGGTTATAAATATTCGAGGTACAGTCGATTGCAGCTACAAACTGAGATGTGACCGACTAATTAAGTAATTCAATATTTGTGTCACGAGTTTCCACTTTTCCTTTAATGAGCCATACTTTTAATGGGATTGAATTTATACATGGTACATAATTTATAGACGAGAGTGAATACGCATTATTTAGGTGAGCGTGCTCCGTCGTCGACCTCATTACTTTATATCAGACGCGATGGAGGTCAAATGCGCAGTTTTTCTATCAGACAAAAAACGTAAATAGTGTAAATTTCGAATGTTCTTTGGTAAAAACAAAGGTATTCAAATTAATAACTTTTGTAACTGTAGCGTCTACACTATAGTAGGTTCAGGGATAGCTCAATCTTCTTCTTGGCGTTGAAGTTGAAGTTGAAACAAATTGTAAAACGTCACTATCTGAGAAGAGTATAATCGCAATGGCACCAAAAATTTACAATAAATTGCAATTAATTACAGTTAAGGCGGAATGAAAATTTCGCGGAATTTAAACGCACATTATTTAAGTATTTAATAGAAAAAATATTTTTAATTGAATTTAATTGTCTTAACTAATTTCACATTTATTTATTTATCATTTTTGTATTTAATATTGAGACGAACGTGACTGCATGACATTGACTTATTTACATTGATTATTATCTTAATTAAATTACTTTTGTTTTAATGTCGTAACTGTTATTAATTTTATTTTATTTTAATTTTATTTTGACTTGGTTTTTCACTGTCCTGTGAAGGTGGAAGATTATTATTATTTTAATTTTATTATTATTATTTCGAAGTATTGGACCAGTATAATTAATAACTATAGATAATTCGTAAGCCTTGCAGGTATGTCATGGCGATCATAAAATAAATGTTAACATCTTTATTGTACTCATGATGACGAATAAAATTATTTGATTTTATTTGATTTGATGTGTCGACTCTGACGTTTATTTTTGTGAGGACCATGGATAGCTCAATGATACAACGTTTGTTTGTTTCACTTACACGAGCGATACACGCCCATCACATGGCGGGAACGGCGGGCTGCAGCGTAACTTATATTGTCTATTGTCTATGGTGCAATACGATAACACACTACAGTAACTATAGTTAATTTGAAATGGTTGATGACTTCACCATCTCAGTCAACGGTGACCATCTGTAGAGGGCCCGAAAACGTTGGTTTGTTTGAAACAACAAATAAACGCGTTTTACATAGGGAAAAATAGTTTCACTTATAAAATTTTTTAATTCAAAATTAGACATGTTTGTGTGTGTATCTGTACTTGTATGAGTATGATGTTTAATGACAGTATGTATTAAAACCAATTTTTTTCCAATTTTTAAAACTATGAAGTGTATAGTCGTTTCGTCGCCTTACTTTCTCAAACTCGTATCTTAAAGCACAAAGTTACTGAAATGCTAAAAATGGATCGTATATACAAATTTCGCATGCTGGTTTCACATCATATTTCCTTCAAATTTACTCACCAGTTTTTATATATTCTTATAATAATACATACAAATTAACATCCTTAATAAGAAATTTAAGATAAATAGAAATTTCGGCTATCTCCTGAATAATCACTCTTTATAAGATACGAGTTTGGGAGCGTAAGGCATCGTTATGTCTCATTGCAATCTGTCATTACAGAAGCCTTTCAGTAGGATTTCTTTACAATGTTGTTAATTTAATTGAAATGATTCCAAATTGTAATAATTTATTAACTTCGTCGTAGACGTAGATATGTCGATTGCAATGCATATTGTCTTTGTTTTCAACTCTACTTTTCTTCTTCTAAACATAATGCCAGAGATAAAAGCAAAAGAATTGGTCACGATAAAAGTATTAGGACTTTTAGTAGATTACAAAAGTTGTATAATTCCTCTAAAGGGAACCTAAAAGGTTTAAAATGCATTACTTTTGTAGACAACGCAGACTCTTTTCAATTTCTAAGAAGTTTGTTTTAGTTGCTCTCTCTGAGAAGGTAATATAATAATAAAAGAATAATAATAGAAGGTAATATATAAGCCAAAACTAATTGTTTGTTTTGTAAAAAGGGCGAAAGCGCCATTTAAATTTTTTTCAGGGTAGCATGTTCTAGGTTTTAAGGAGTGTTTTAAAATATTCCTGTTTTAAATTTCGATTTTGGTTTTGATTAAGTTTAAGCTTTAAAATAAATTGAACTTAAAAAAAAACATAAATATTTTTAAACGTGAAAAAGTCAAACACGCATCCCTAAAAAATTTTTCGAAAAAACTGACAAAACACCGATGATATAAATTTGATAAATTAATTTCTTACCAGTTACATGTCTTAATTTCCCAAAGATCCAAGTAAGTTTCCAAATGCTGTCGCTCATGAATTTATTTTGAGGATACCAGCTGAAACGCCATTACAAAACCTCCAACTCTATCAATAGGTACAACAAGCCGTGGTAGTCTAATGGCTATCAAGCAGAGGGCGGGGGTTCGAATCTGGGCTGGCACCTCTGAGTTTTCAAAATTAATTTCCGTCTTTAGAATTTGAAATTTACCGCGAGCTTTTCACATCTGGAAAGTAATTTAACGACATGCGTAAAGTTCAGAATCCACATGGGACAGCTTCCATTGTAAGAGGAGGTCTTTGCCCAGCAATGGGACCATATGTAGGCTAACTATTTATTTATTTACTATTTGATAAGTACTAATAATCTCTAATTGCACCCAATCAATAGCTTTAGTAGCAGTAGAGCTCCCTGTGAAAGAGTTCGTCCAGGGAAGTACTGCCATCTTACCTATTAGTGTTGAGTTACTCACACACGAGGCAACTCGTTTGTACCACTCGCTTCGTTAGTTTGTCACAACACCTCATATTATAAAAATGTTCCACTTCATATCTCACCTCATGTCATAGCCTCAAGTCATCGCCTCGTGTCACAGCCTCACTCATGTCACACTGCTTCGAATTCAACAAATCCAATAATTTTTTGGATTTTGGATTGGTCCAGTATTACCCAATTTTTAGCTGATTTTACGTCATATGATCATACTACCATAGTACTAAATAAAATTAGCATTACTTTATGCTATATCATAACACTTAAGTTATCCAATTGATTGATACCATCAAATTATGAAAATTTATCGAGTTCTTAGGTTTTCGCGATTGTTACTCATAGGAAATGACACTATTTTTGGGCCCCGATAAAGGGCCCGAAACGTTGTTTGTTTGAAAAAACAAATATACGTGATTTAAATCTGGAAAAATTGTTTCATTTCTTATGAAAATGTGCTTAAATTCCCTGTGTGTTAAGTCATTGCCGTAGGTGCAAACGTTCTTACCACTACCTCACCTCATTTGAAGCAGGACATTGTATCGCCTCATTTTTTGAAATGAAGTACATCCTCAAACTCATTTTAATTTCATGTTGGGTAGGACAATATTACCTATTTCTGCCGCAAAGCAGCAACATCTGCATTCTGGGTTGAAAGAGTAATGGTTCTGGTGAAATTACAGGCACATGGAACTTAACAACTTATATCTCAGGATGTCAGGCGCAGTGACAACGCCCCTCAGATCTTGGTGATTTAAAGCTCTGAGTAGTACTTCAACTGTTATGGACAGGCGTGTCGCTTAGCATCAGGTGCATGTCTTGTTCGAACCGTCACCCATAAACAAAAAAAACACAAAAATGTAATGCAGCAAGGAACAAAGACAAGTCAAAATGCACGGGTACACAAGGAAGCTTTACTGCTACGACAATGTAGCAATAAAGTCGACTGACAATCAAGCAACTTACGTCCAAGCAACTTTTCCAGACATTGAAACTATCTTGAAAGTAAAAATATTTTTTTCAATTTCAATCTTTCAGTTTTATGTCACACATAAAGACGAGTTCAATGCACTAGTAAAACGACAACAAAACAGTATTAAACCAATTTTCGTGGTCGTAAAAGTATACAAGTTGAGAATGCGGTTATTTAGCTACATAACTTTTCTTATGTTTTCTTTTTTCTGTCTCATTCTTTCTTTTCCTTTTCGTTTATGTTGAGTGTGTGCGTTATTATTATTATTTTCCATACTTTACATTCCAGTTTAATGACATACTGCATTTTGCTCTTGTAATATGCCGCAGACATTAACAAAATCTTTGGGCTGCAGAAACTCACTGTCAATTAAGCAGAAACAACAGACAATTACTTCTCCTTATCATATCGATGGCATACACTACGATGTTTGTTTATTTTGTAAGATACTGGTCAGTATCTTGAAAGTAAAACTGTCAGACCGCGTGCGTAACAGCATTGACGTTGGTTATAAAGCCGGGCGGTAGGGCCGGACACGTCTGCCGCATGTCAAACGAGCTGTAGGCAAAGACCATCACGGAATGGATCCCACCAGACGCAAGACGAAGCAATGGAAGACCCAGAAAGACATGGCGTGACGAATTGGGCGCGTATATGAGGTCTTGGCCTGTAGCGGGTTAAATCCCGAAGTGGAAAAAGGGAAGGGAGGCCTTTGCCACGCAGTAATGGCTGAAAACTGAACAAACTCGCCGATTATTACCCACGTTGCTTCAGAAGTATAAGAAAAGAATGGTACGTCGTGCGGGAAAGCTCCTTTCGTGCACCCCAAATCAGACCTGTAGAAACATTCACCATTAGCTTCTTCTATTTATACGAACCGTGTTTGTGGTCACAGAAAGACTGGATACCACTTCATATAGGACTTCAGCGACAAGTTGGAGAAAGAGCTGCAGCATAAGGCAAAGCTAAAACTCACCGTACCATCAATTACTTATATTAAATAGTCAAAATTCCCATTGCGAAAAGTGAATATACCCAAAAGAGATTTCACCAGAACATCAAATTGCGACAGTCTGTAAGAATTAAAAGTCGGGCTTAGTAGCAGTAGAACTCCTTGTGAAAGAGTTCATCCAGGGAAGTACCGCCACCTTGTTTGGCTTGGAAGAGTAAGGACGCTGATGAAATCACAGTCTCTTCACTCGGTATTCATCATAATCATCATCATCTCGTATGACACAGCAAACATAAAACGGCTTCTGGGGAAGGTGACTGAGCTCACAAACGATCACACCTTTACACAAATCCTGAGTGAACTTCTCCACGCTTTCAGGTCCACCTATTTTCAGAAAAGAGCCGATGGACATCCCTAAAAAATAGCCTTCCCCGGAATAGTGTGTTAGCTCAAGTGCTATTTAATACGTACACAAACGATCAGTCTCATGCATCAAACACTAAACGCTTCATTTACGCTGACGATCTGGCCCTGACATCTCAAGCGCTTTCTTTTGAAGAAGTCAGAAGGAATCTAAGTGGAGCACTAGAAACCCTTAGATGCTACTATGATCAAAATTCCTTGCGACCGAATCCGTTAAAAACCCACTCCTGTGCCTTCCACCTGCGCAAAGGCGAGCCTCGACGGACGCTTAACATCCGATGAAGGGATGTTCCGATTGCCCCCTGCTCCAATCCAAAATACCTCGATATTACCTTAGTTAGAGCCTTAACCTATAAACAGCACTGCATTAACACCAAGCAGAAAGTAACCACTCAGAACAACCTCTTACGCCGCGTATATCTAGTAAGTGGGAAGCTTCGCCACAAACTTTGCGAACAACCGGACTAGCCCTTTCCTTTTCGCCAGGCGAATACGCCAGCCCAGTCTGGAGTCGTTTGGTACACACGCACCTGGTGAATACTGCACTAAATGACACATGTCGAATTATTACGGGCTGTCTGAAACCAACCCCTGTCGGTATGCTGTACCTGCTGGCTGGCGTTGCCCCTCCGGACGTCCGTAGAGACGTGGCTAGCTCCCTGGAACGCTTAAAAAGAAGGCTGACCCGCAGCACCCATTACACCATCACGTGCCGGTAATCCAGAGGCTAAAGAGTTGCTCGAGAGTCCGTCACTCACTCAGCTATTGAAAACCAGCGTCACATCCCATTCTCGGCTGTGATTTTAGTTGAATGATATCCTTTTGCATACGCCACAGTTGCACACATCAAATAACATATCAAATTATATAGTAAAACTTGTTGTTTAAAAGTTTACGACGCTGTTTTTTGTGTTATTTTTGTTCTTATTCATATTACTTTTTGTGTTTCTTTTTATAATGTGTCGTTGCAATAAATGGTTTGTATACAGTTCTATTTTATTACACATCAGGAATAGTTCATTTAAAAGTAAACCAAGTTATAATGACTGAGTCCATTAGTCGTGTAAGGCCTGGATTGTAAAAATCGATGACGTCTATAAAAAATTTAACCGTTTTATCTGTGCAAATCCGATTCAAATATCGCTGAAGCAACGCCCAGAGGAAATTAAAGATTCTATCCGTGGGCAGAACTTAATCCCCTTGCAATAGTGAAGTAGATAATTGCATAAAGTTTCTTTATTCCCAACTCTAACACGGAAGACTTAAAGTTTAAAAAATATTGGATGTTAGCTATTCGATGCGTAACAAAACGAGAAGGGTTTCAGGATTGGTTTAATTAATTAAGGATGCTTGTATGAGCATCCTCATCAAGTTAAGGGGTTTAGAAAATTGTATATAGGAATAGGAATGGGATTTTATTATAACGTATCGTTCATTAAACAAAACATACTAAAAAAACTAGTTTACTTACTTACATCGGTGACGCAGTGACCCAAAGTGAGTCTTGGCCTCCAACCCCAGATTCTGCCACTCCTCTCGGTCCTGAATCTGCTCCTTCCAGCCACTAGCACCGAGGTCCTTGAGATCTTTCAGGACTTCATCGCTCCAGCAGTACCTGGGGCGACCGACCGGCGTCCTTTCGGTTGTCCCAAATAAGCCCTCTGCGCGGCACGATCTTCTCCCATTCTCTCCACGTGTTCGAGCTAGCGGAGTCTCGCAGCTTTTGTTTCTCCCAAAATATTAGGCCCGGAGATTTGAACTAGTGGTATATAAAAAAAATAGTAGTATATTTTTACCGTCAACTCATGCGTCTCGCTGCTGGACAAGTGTCGCTTCTATAGCTCAATTACATTGCCGGGGAAAGGAATGGAAGCGAGGTTTTGTAACGAACTTGTAATAATAATAATAATAATTCGTTTAAGTAGTTAAGTATGGTATAAGAGAAGATGTAACAAGAGACTGTGCCAGTACAAACCTGTTTCGCATATATTAAACAGCATGCAAATGTTTAGTTATACAATTATCGGATTGTTTTATTGAAGATTGATGAAATATATATTCACACATAGTAAGCTAACGTAATAAGAGTAATAACTGATTCCTAGCACATCGTATGTGACCACTAGATGGCATTGTATTTTATGGAATATTGGTGACAAGTAGATGGCGCTATTTATAATTGTATATTGTTAAAATTGCAATATTAATTTCATTGGAAGGAAAGATTGAGAACCAAATGTGTATTTGTTTAATTATAGATCGTTAAAATAATTATTCACACCGAGTAAATTATTGCAGTATCTAATTTTATGTATTTTTAATGTAAAGAGTTATCCATTTTGATTTATTTTGTCATCAGCCAATCACCGGCCCTTTCCGCCACATCCCATGCCACTACTAAAAAGTAGGGGCGAGTTGAGAGGCGGGAGTGCTCAGTCTGTTCAGTTCTATGCAAGAGTCCGAAAGTCTAGACGAGTAAATTACTTAAATAAAGTGCCTATACTACGTTGTTTGATTAAGAACATGTGATCAGTTACCGAAGAATATAGTAATATTTCCTATAAACCTGGTATTATTTCACATCCACCAAGAGCCAATTAGACTACCACAACAATAATAATGAATATGGTCGTCATTTGAATTTTGTTTTCGTAGTAGTAAGTCAAATAAACTCATCTAAAATGTTTTTTTCCAACAAATGAACGGAAATACTGCCTAAAATGAACTCCTAACTCATTAGTATTCACCGTAATACCGTACATAAAACAAGTTCGTGTACACCATATTTTAAATCACGCACATGTCAGCCCTTAACGCTCGATCCCAAAACGCAAAACTTCTATTATGCTATCCGATTTCAAGGGCTCTGCTTCAATGCTGGGCGATGTTAACTCTGAAAAAAGTCAATATTCCGTCTTACATGTACATAGATAGCGCTGATCGATAGCCTGGAAGTAGTTTATATTGTGTAAATGATAAAGCTTCTTGTGCAAAAGTTCGTCCAGGAAAGTACTGCCACTTTACCTATTGCTACCGCCAAGCTGTAATGTGAACGGTACGGGTGCTGGAAAAATTCCAGGCACCTGGGACTTGTCAACTTATGTCTCAAGGCGACGGGCGCAGTGGCAGTGCTCCTCAGAACTTTGCGATTTAAAGCTCTGCGTGGCACTGCAACTGTTATGGACAGCCGTGTCGTTTACCACCAGACGTATGATTAGCATATTGACCATGAGCTAAAACGATCTGAACTTTGACAAATACGCGTGTCAAAAGATGGCATTATGTGTTACAAACTAATTTATAAATAAACCTTTAATATGTAGATGTCGCTAATCCTAAACAAAACAAAAAATAGCCGGCACTATCCATAAAAATCTATGCAATAGCGCCATCTAGTTGATTTGTTTGTTATCACTACAAATTAAAGCAGCTTTGATGCATTGCAGCTCGTCAATGTCAAAGAAATTAGTTACTAAAATATCTATTTGGTACTCGTCGCGACATCTGGTGTACCAATAAATACTAAATACTACGCTCTCCTGGGGGCCTACTATAGCTTATAAGCATCCAGCCAAGTTCCTTGCAATTCAATTGACGTGGTAAAACTGAATTGCTTATACAGGCTGTATATTTAAAAGAGGGACATACTTATAGAGTGCGTGATATTCCTGATTCTGAACCCAAAGAAATAATAAACTAATGAACTTAAACTTTACAAAAAAAATGTATCGACTACTACTTGAGAACAACATTAGTTATCGAAATCTAAGTACATCACTATTATTGCTCCGACGCAGCGGCGGGTGGCAACACGGCGGCAAAATACAAAGCACAGGTCGGGGGTAGGGGCGCGAGCGCATACGCGAAATTGCTCAGTGCACACGCGAAATTGCTCAGTGCACACGCGACCTTGATCTAACGATGACACGTAAATTATTTATACTTCCGCTCGCCCGATGTTTCTTCTAACGTCGAATTGACTGAGATGGTGCGACTTTACGCAATAAGTGGTGATAGTGTGAGGCAAGCTATTAAAATGTTCCCAAATCGGAGTAAACGCGGAGGAGGTGAACAGTATCGAAGTGTTGCGTGAGAGAATTATCTCAGCATTTTATACTGTGAGACAAAATGTGTTTGTGTTGTACGATTAAAAACAGAATTTACTATGCCGTGCTAGACTATGCATTGTGGAAAACGGTGGACATTTTGAACACTTGCTTTGTACCACGTAAGTGTAAATAAACTGTAAATAACTAAAAAATTCAATCTTTGTAAATAATTTGATTTCACATTTTAACTACGCCAAAAACCTCAATTCTTATTAAATGATAACTAGTTAATAAAGCATAAACTTATCTTTTTTAGTATTTAAAGAATTTCGATGACAGTTCAAGTAAAAAATAATTAACATAAGCTAAAACGTAAATGTGAAATCATTGTTATTGTTGCTGTCTCACTGGGCCCTCGCTTGGTAGGTTCCCATAGCACTCGAAATCAAGAGTAAACGGTTTATTCCTATGTACACTTCAAAACACATTTTGTTGATTTACTTTTTGTTCTATCCCATATCCCAATTTTATTTTAGTCTATGTTAAGTTGTAACATGATTTACTATAACATGTATAAATATGTCTCATTTTCAAATATTCAGCCTGTACTCGTATCATGACCTACACAAAGCTGAACGGGAATGGCATGACAGGATGATGAGTTTTACTTTTTAAACGTTAATTATTGTCTCTGGCTGGCTAGCTGACATCTAACAAGAACGAGATGGAACTACATACTATATTATATGAGAGTTCAAGCATTATTAACCAATTGTGTTCAAAATGAGAATTATTATATTTTTTTATTAATTTTATTATTAATTATAGTTACTACGTTGTTTTGTAATATCGGCAACTTTTCAATCATACCTTATAATTCGTCGTACGACAAAATTACATGTCATGTCTAGTCATTATCATTCATATTAATAAGGTGAGTTTGTAATTTAATAACATAATTGAAATATCTTGTATTCGTAGGAATTCGAACTAAAATTTTCAAAAAACGCTCAATAGTTAGTATTTATTTATTCTGCCTTTGTAACGAAAATAGGCACAACTATGCGTACTTTACACAGCAGTTGTGCCTTTTTTCATTCTGAGGGCAGTATTGACAATTGGCTATATAGCATAAAAAGACAACAAATAATTATGAAACTAGAAACTTAGAATGATAACGCATAGAAACCTAGTCCGCATACGCTAAGTGGGCCTACACGAGCGGGCGGGCCGTCAGTGCTCGAGGTCAACTTGCACCGCGAACAGCTCAAGAATTTTAGCTAAAAATGACGACGACGTGCGGTAAATGAGTGTAAAAATACGTCAGACAAACATAAAATAGATACTAACATCACATTTCACAAGAAAGTAACGCGTTTCAA
>NW_020653850.1:20128953-20129044 GCF_003589595.1 Hyposmocoma kahamanoa | reverse complement strand
TACCCAACTTGTCATTATTCAAAAAATCGTGCCCGCCATCTTGGATTTACAAACAAGTGCCATATTCGTAATGAGCACCCCCAAATACATC
>NW_020653850.1:20098965-20128853 GCF_003589595.1 Hyposmocoma kahamanoa | reverse complement strand
CAAATACACACATCAAAAAAAGTTTGCGATCACTTCGAAAAACTGAAATCTTTTTTGTTACTGTATATTATATTATGATTTTTTCTTCTTTTTAGATTCTTTATTTAAAAATAAATTAGAACATAAAACAATGACCCCGTTCAATTGTTTTTTCATATAAAAAGGCTTTCAGTCCTAGCTTACGCTCATTCAGAAATCTGATTTAGTCAATTATAAGCGATTCAAGATATTTTTCGCGGAAAGTTGTGATTGAAAAAATGCCAAGAGAATTATCAGAGGTTTTACGAGCTAGAATAGTAACTTTGAGGGAAGAAGGATACACCACGAGAGTAATAGCACGCAGACTTGCTATATCCCAATCCTGTGTCGTGGCTACGTTGCAGAGGTATCACGGAATGGGGAATTTAGCTGACCGACCCCGCAGCGGTCGCCCAACTGTTTTGACAGCTGCCCAAAAGCGCTATATTAGATTGCTGGCAGCCCGTGATCCAACAATCAACGCCACTAAAATAAAAGCAGAAGTCAGGGCCGCCTCTGGGCTTGAAGTTAGCACGCAGACCGTTCGCAATTGCTTGCACCAGGCTGGATTACGAGCACGGAGGTCTTGGCGAGCTCCGCTCAATTCACGGCAACGTCAACAACGAAGATTGCAGTGGGCTAGACTTCGGCAAAATGACGAAGGTGAGGACGAAAACATTTGGCAAAACTGTCTCTTCGTTGACGAATCCCGAATCAGCACTCATCCAGATGACCGACGTGTCCGTGTCTGGAGAAGACCAGGCGACCGTGAAAGACAAAGAACTGCCACTGGAACAGTTCAGCAAGGCGGAAAATCGGTGTCCTTTTGGGGTGGCATTATGATTGGAGCTAGAACGCCTTTGATCCCGTATCGGGGCTTCATGACCGTAGACATGTACAAAGCAGTTGCTATTGATGATATCGTCAGACCATTCCGAGTAAACCATGGGCACCAATTTGTACTGGTCGATGATAATGCGCCCGCACATCGAGCTCAACGAGTCAATCCTGCTCTTCAAAAATACGATATCACACGATTAGACTGGCCTGCCGGCTCGCCCGACTTAAACCCAATAGAGCACGCGTGGGATGCTCTTAAACGAGCAGTATGGAACCGTGAGCCACGTCCCCAGACAGTTCCAGAGCTCAGGGAAGCCGCTATTGAAGAATGGGATAGGTTACCCCAGGAAATGCTGGATAACTTGATCCTCAGCATGCCCAGGAGGATCTTCGCATGTATTCGAGCCAGGGGAGGAGTTATTTTATATTGAATTCACACCTTTTAATAATAAATTGTTGTTTAAGTTTAATTAAACAGTCTTTTTCTTTCTATGAAATTTCTATCACTATTACATTATGATTAATGGCTCAATTTTTTAAAATAAATAATAAAAAATAGTTTTATATTTTAATTTCAAACAGGGTATTCCTATTTAAAGAAAGCATACAACATAGATTTTTTCTTGATAAAGTTAAATTTAAAGAATTATAGGAGCTTATGCTATTGATCGCAAACTTTTTTTGATGTGTGTACCTCGAAAACGATACGCAACTTGCCCTTATTCGGAAAATCGTGCCCGCCATCTTGGATTTAGAAATGAGTGCCATATTCGTAATGAGCACCACCAAATACCTCGAAAATGTTACGCATATTGCATTTATTTGAATACTCGTGTCCGCCATCGTTTATTCAGATATAAATGCCATTTCCATAAGGATTACCAAACATTTTTTTTTTTTAATTCTTGTCACTTGACATTGTCAATCGACAAAATCGAGCATATCTGTAGGCACCTGATCGATATTGTCGATCGACAGTAACGATCGTCAAAATCGAGCAAATCTGTAGGCACCTGATCAACAATGTCGGGCACATCTGTAGGCATCTTTAACTTAATGATGAGTTAAGCAAGATACAATTTCCCCACTTTTGAGGGAAATGTTATGCAATGGCATCATTATTTTTATATTTGTGTGCGTGCCGACGACCGTAGATACAAGTTGCTTACGCCTACATGAACTTGATTTTTGCCTCACTTGTGACCATTGACTTACAAATAAATGGACGACGGGTCTAATACGATAACCACGAAAAAAATGTCCCAAGTCAACCTATTTAAACGTAGTGACATGTAAAGGAATATGAAAAAGCTAAAACGTTGAATTTAAATTGTAATGTCATCGCAGTACTGTCTAATTTTGCTTTTGTTAGGTCATAGTACGAATTTGACAGGCAATCCAAACTACAGGCTTAAATAGGATTGCTCTTGGAGCTCATAGAAGGTCCCCTGTATCGCGATTAGCAGTCCTCTTTAATTATTGGACCCGCTTCCCCGCAAGTACCCCGTACCGTTGCTCTGCGCAAGTACTTTCGTTGCCCAACTGTATGGTTTGTTAAACTGTGGTACAGGTTACCTATAATCTCAGTACAGAGTAGTAAAAAATCCAACCTTAAAAGTTTGTGGAATTACATCTATTTGCCAAGTTTTATTGAAATTGGTTACCGGAAAGTGTGCGACACCGGATTCATCCCCTAGTTTACCACCCTTTAGAGGTGAAATATTTTCTTCAAATTTAAATAGGACCACTATTGAGGTTCCTTCTTTCTCTTTCCAACAAAAAAGAATCTTCAAAATTGGTTCATAAATATTAGTTATCGCCTAACATACACACAAACAAACAGAATACAGTCGAATTGAGAACCTCCTCTTTTTTTAAGTCAGTTACAAACTAGGTTTCTTTACTTCTTGTTACTTTTTTAGACTTTCAATGTTACTGAATTCAAATGTAAATTTATAAACAAACTTGTCCGTTATAAACAGTATTATTAAGATTGCATTTGTCTGTCGCAATAATTTTGTTTGAAATTCAAATTCTGCAACTAGATAGAATCACGTAGCTCGAATAGAAAGTCGTTCGCCGTTCTGTGCAGACGGCATTCGTGTTATATGATTCCGAAAGCTGAACTATTCTATGAATGGAAAGACTCGTGGAATTAGTAAACGTGCTACATTCTAACATTTTTTTAAATCAAAGTGGAAAATCGTTTTTGCCTCGCAAGACAACTTTATATCGTACCTCTGGTATAATAAAGCCAAATGTGATCATACATCAAAGGCGCTTTAATCTAATGAGTTACAATATTATAAAGAAATAAAAAGACTTTTTCCTCAACAGAAAACATACCCACAACAATATTTTAAGATAAAACAATACTTAAATCTATGTCGAAGAAAAGATGAAAGCTTCAGCAATTTGCTGGTTTTCAGGCTTCATCTGACAAGTGTTCGCCGCTGGAGACACAATGGCATGTAGAGACGAGCAACTTTTCGATATATATCATGTAAATAAGACAGTACCTCACTCACTATATACGTTAACAACTGAAATAACAAACCTTAAAACTTAAAATGACATACGTACCGGCCACCGAACATACTGCACTTAGCAGCAAGAAGTATTTTACTGTGTACATACTCGAACGGAATTCAGAAGAATATAGAGTCACGAATTACATGGAACAAATTATGTATTTGTGAAATTTTATCGCTCTCCTATTTAATTAATCATAGAAAATGTTTCGAGTTCTTAGGTTTTCGCGATTGTTACACATAGGTAATAAAACAATTTTTCCGGATTTAAATAGCGTATATTTGTTTTTTGTTTCAGAGAGCTCATGGTGTCTGCGACAGTAACCATCTGGTAGGGGAACTTCAGTATATAAAGCAAGTCCTACATGCGAATAAGTTGAAGATTCCACGCCAATGCTGCAGGCACCGTGTGAAACCACCAACAGTCAAGCGAAGACCTGCCATTTTACCTTACGTGAGAGGTGTTACAGACAAGATCGGAAGAGTCCTCAGGCGTGCATCTATCAAGACCTATTTCAAGCCCCTGAGGAATATTTCTCAGTTCAGAGACTCGTGAACTGTAACGTCCCCTTTGAGGAGTTTACAAGCTTGACTGTAATTGCGATCTCTCTTATATTGGACAAACGAAGCGAAGTATTTATACTCGCGTCAAAGAACATATAGCTGATGTCAAATACCGTCGCGTAAACAAGTCTGCAGTCTGCGAGCATGTCATGGATAAACCTACACATTCAATGAAATTTGGCAAACCCCAGGTCCTTGCAAAAGAAATCTGTTATCTATCCAGGATGCTACGGAGGCCATTGAAACAAAATCCATACGACCAGTTTGGGATTCAGTATTTCCTCTGATGAAAAATCCCAAACAGACATAAGACTGCAGTACTAATTAATATATTTTAATTTATTCTAATTTTTATTATTAGTTAATAATAAATTGAACTTAATAAAAATTCATTCAATGAAATAATTTGTAAAACGTAATGTAGCGTAAATTGGAATGTTTTCTTTGTAAAAATGAAAAAAGGGAATGAATTAATAACTTTTGTAACTATAGTGAAAAATAGGGTGGCTTGCATTAATACTAGATATAACTGGTTGAAGACTGTACTCAATCGTGACCATGGGACCTGTAAAGGGCCCGAAACGTCGGTTTGTTTGCAAAAACAAATATACGCGATTTAAATCCGGAAAAACAGTTTCATTTCCTATAGAAACTGTTAGCGACTAATTTCGTTCGTAGCATCTTTTTAACTCCTACCGAAAAGTTGTCACGCCGCAGATGCGGCCTTATTACACTAAGGGTGTGACAGCGGTAATTGGCGAACGGGAAGGCCTCAAAATTTAATACTTAATTAAATACAAATGAAATGTAGTTATAATTTTTTTGATACATGAAAATAATAATAATAATAATAATAACGTACACACTCAACATACCCCCCGCACTAGGGAAACCCTGTGTCGCGAGTGCCATGGACACACACGTAGACAACCACAAATTACACCCAAACTCAGAAGAGAAATAAATGTAGGCCATACAAATATTTCTCCCGACCCGGGAAAACTCCCTCTTCGGGACCTCTGCATGACAGTCCGGCATGGTAACCGTTCGGCCACGGAGGTAGTTAAAATAGCATCCAAACATAAAAAAATTTAAGTGCATTGGTATCATTTAAACTTTAAAGTAATATTGTAGAAAAAATGTGATGAAGATTCACAACGAGGGAAACCTGTCATAAGCTTTACTTTTAGCCTATGCATTATGTATAATCTCAATACAGAGTACTAAATAAACCAACCTCAAAAGTTCGTGGAATTAGATCTATTTACCAAATTTTATTGAAATCGGTTCCCGGAAAGTGCGCAAACCCGGATTCGTCCCCTAGTTCGCCACTGTACGGGACTTGACACAGGAGATAATAAGAGTCGGTGCCCACTGCTTAAAGTATATTGAGAGAAAAACTTTTAAATTGGAGCGTGGCAAAATCAGCCATTAAAATAATTGCTCCTTATAATATTTAGGCGCTATTTATGATAATAAGTCTTCATTCGTGAACATTCCGCCGGGCCGTTGAAAGCTTGCCTTTCAACCAGTAATGCTTGCTTCAGGAAGTGGACAAATTTTTGAAAAGGATCTTATTACAATTCCTGTAGGAGTTTTGATATCAGCCACTCTATTGACGCCATCAGTGAAAGGAAACACGATTTGTAGCTCGACCCAATTTCCATTTTAATGGTGGTAGATTGTCCTCCTTTAGAACTGCTAGAGCGTTCATATTCAATGCGTCTTTACAAGTACGCCATTTAGTCCTCAGTTGAAGCTCTGAGACATATTCCTTGCTCCATCTACACCAAAAATGTTGTCGAAGTTTTTCGATTTGCTGGAAACGATTCAAGAGATTGTTAGGCATTTCTTGATAATTCTGGCTTGGTAAGCAAGTGAGCGGTCTACCGATGATAAAATTTACTGGTGTCAATGGCATTAGGTCTTCTGGATCGTTCGAGCGAAGGGTAAATGGTCGTGAATTTAGGATTGCTTCAATTGTCTCCGTGGCCAAACGGTTATATAAACTGCCACGCAGAAGTCCCAGTATCGATTCCTGGGCCGGGAGAAATATTTGTATGGCCTACGTTTATTTCTTTCGTGAGTTTGGGTGTAATTTGTGGTTGTCTATGTGAGTGTCCATGGCACCATCGACACAGGGTTTCCCTGGTGCGGGGCTATGTTGTGTGTATGCGTTATTACATGCTAATTTGGAAAAGTGTTGTATAAAACCCTTCAAAAGTTAAGTTACAATTGCCCAACACTCTTTGTAAGTGATATTTGGTCGATTTTACACCAGCCCCCCACAGACCTCCGAAATGTGGGGAATAAGCTAGAATAAAACAGAAATTTATTTCTTCATTGGCGACCTCAGACGACAGCGACTCACAATTACTTTTTAAAAATTTTGAAAGGTCGTTGTAAGCACCAACAAATGATAATGAAAGTGAAACCATATTGTCGGAAAATATGGTTTTGGGTTACGCGCAATGAATTGAAGCTTATATGTACTTGAATCCAGGTAGACAAAATCCGGCTTGGACCATGTATGAAAGGACCATGTACGGGACTTAACACAAGAGATATTAAAAAGCAGTTCTCACTGCTTAAAGTACATATATTGAGAGAAAAAAAGCCTTGAATTGGAGAATAGCAAAATCAATCTGTCATAGCCGACGGAGACAGACGAAGAACCTCTAGCTCCAGGTGATGATGATGTAGAGATCAAAGCTGTGCACGTCACAGTTGAGGCTACGGTGCAACTTCCCGACGACACCAGATTCTCCAAATACTGGCGACTTGTAAGGAGCACTACATGTGTCTTCAGAGCCATACATGTCATGACCCGTAAGAATTGCTTTCCACTCCAAGGTGAGCTGACAGCGGACGAGGTAAGGGCAGCGGAGATGACCTGGGTGAGGCGCAGTCAAGAGAGGAGTTTCGGAGACGACATCGCTGCTATCAAAAGGTTTAACTACGCCAGTAAAGATAGCCCATTACGCCTACTGACCCCGTACCTGGACGACGCCAACATCCTCCGTGTTGGAGGAAGAATCGAGCGGGCTGATGTGGAGCACGACGCGAAGTACCTGATGCTGTTTCACCCGAAGGACAGGTTCACTCAACTTCTGGTCCTCCAGTACCACTTCGACGCCGCCCACACTGGCAGAGAGTCGGTGTTCAATAACGTAAGGCAACGGTACTGGGTCCTAAACGGCAGGAGCGCCGTGAAGTCAGCGTGAAACGACTGCCAGGAATGCAAAAACAGACGGGCCAAGCCACACCCTCCTCTCATGGGACAGCCTGCTATCCGACGTCAGGCTTCAGAGCGGTCACCGGCCATTCACTTACACAGGCTGATTACTTTGGTCCCATGACAATCAAAATTGGTCGCAGACACGGAAAGAGGTGGGGGGCTTTGTATACTTGCCTTACAGTTCGCGCCGTCCACGTTGATTTGGTGAATGACTTATCCACAAGCTCAGTCCTCCTTAGCCTGTGACGGTTTACAACGACACGCAGCTGTCCGAGTGTCATATACAGTGACAATGCTACGACGTTCCGCGATGCCGATCGCGAACTCAAACAATCTGTACAAGCTATTGACAAAGACGAACTTTTACGTTTCGGAATTATGCGCCAAATGGACTGGAAGTTTATTCCCCCACGGACAACACACATTGTTTTGTTTTTTTTTTTTGTACCACACATTGTAGTTGCTGGGAGCGCCTGTTAAGACTGGACTTCGTGCTACACTTAAAGATAGGACTCCAGACGAACAGACTGTACGTACTGTTTTAACCGACGCAGAATCATTCGTGAACAATAGACCTTTGACGCATGTGCCACTTGACAATGATGATGACTTACCTACCTTTGACGCCCAACGACTTCCTGAAAGCTGACACAAAATTTATTGACACACTTTTAGGACAAATTTGTGACGGAGACAAGCTCAGACGCTCGCAGATCTCGCCTGGAAGCGATGAGTCCGTCCTTACCAGGCGAGACAAGTGGTTCCGATCCCCTGATAAGCCGCTAGCCATTGGCGACATTGTGATCGAGGTGGACGACCAACTGCCTCGGGGACAATGGCCCAGGGGCCGCATTGTTAAAGTATACCCAGGGGTAGACCACCAGGTGCGTGTAGCTGACGTACAGACAGGACAAGGAATAAACACACGACCGATGACGAAACTGTGCAGACTGGATGTTCGCTCCTCACCCTAGTATGAGTCTTCTGATACTGGAGGGGAGAATGTCACGTCCAGCCTCCATGGATGGCCAGATTGACCGGTCACAAAGACAGATTTACTTGACTGACAGAAATTTGAAATTAGACCGACTTTGTTTTGGACAAAAGACGACGACCGACCTTCCTTTCTTTGACAAACTTTGACTTACAATTATATGGACGTCGGGTCCGCGCTAAAAAGTGTCTGCACTTGTAAGGCGCTAAAATCGTATACAGAGCGCCAAACCCCGCTTTAGTCTTCATTTGTTCGGCTGACAGCGCGATACTGCGATGACATTACAATTTAAATTTCGAATAGGTTGACTTGGGACATTTTTTTCGTGGTTTTTGAATTAGACCCGTCGTCCATTTATTTGTAAGTCAATGTTGACAAAGGAAGATTAGGGCATTCCTGACGAAACCTCCGACGTGAGCAGACCCTCTTTTTAACAAAAAAGAATCATCAAGACCGGTTCACAAATGTTATCGCATAACATACCTACATGCAAAAAAAAAGTAAAAAAAAAACATACAGTCGAATTAAGAACCTCCTCCTTTTTTGTAGTCGGTTGAAAATACCTCATGTAACGCCGTTGGTTTTCTTAATAAATAAGTAAAAAAGTAGAATAAATATCTAAAATAAAGAAATGTATACAACGAAAAGAAAGTTAAATACAAATAGTTTTATAGGAATAATAAGCAATAAAATAACATTCCAAATGTTTTTAAATCGGCGTACGTTATCAGGATATTCATATAAATGTTACAACGTTACAAAGCGGGGCAAAGTAGATACAACTAACGACACGACGTCGGTAATGAGCACGTGATTAATTAACATAGCGAATTTCACAGTTTTCTATTATATTATTGGTACCAAATAATGGGACACAAGTCATGAACCTGGTGGTAAGCGACACGCTTGTCCATTAAAGTTAAAAGATCTGAGGGACAAGGCCAATGCGCCCGTCACCCCGAGGCACAAGTTGGCAAGTCCCAAGTGCCTGTAATTTTAGAAGCACCCTTTGGTCTTCAAAAACAAAACGCAGTAATACTTGGTACTTGGTGTATCGGGCTAGTGTCCGCAACTCGACGTCAAGGCGCCGTAATGCTCACATTATAGCTTGGTGGCAGAAATAAAGAAGGTGGCAGTAACTCTTTCACAAGGACCTCGACTAACACTAAAATTTACAAGAGATAGTCTACGGCTATACGTAAATCTTAAGAGAGATTACACCTAATTAAGTTTTTTGGTATTAAGAAGGTTTTAAAATTTTGTCTTGTGTGAAATAAGTCTATAAGAACAATTGGCAAAAAAAAACAAACTGCCTCCGTGGCCGAACGGTTACCATGCCGGACTGCCACGCAGAGGTCCCAGGTTCGATTCCCGGGCCGGGAGAAATGTTTGTATGGCTTACATTTATTTCTCTCGTGAGTTTGGGTGTAATTTGTGGTTGTCTATGTGTGTGTCCATGGCACCCGCGACACAGGGTTTCCCTAGTGCGGGGCTATGTTGAGTGTGTGCGTTATTATATTATTTATTTTTTATAAAACCATTTATAGAGAACTATTATCTAAATCTATACCGTATTAAGACTGTTTATAGGTATAACAGTTTTAAGGCGTATAAAGTGTGCTCCTTGGGAGGATGACCTGCTTGGTGGCCGTTAGCTGGCCTATACGTTGTGGAGATGATATCCACTCTCGTGCACGTTTTTTTTTTGCGTTTTTAAATGGCCTAGAAATGGCGTATACAGCAGCTAGAGGCATTCATATCCCAATTCTGTTAGTAATCTATACCAGAAATCATAGAAACGACTAAAAATTAAGAATAATTTTAATGAAAAAAAAAACCGGTTACAAAATTTAATGTTCAAATTTGAAAAGCACGGGACATTATACAAATCAACGAGAGATAAACGCCTCGAGAGCACACTAGCAAGAAGCAAAAAAGCCGTTAGTTTGGTTTGCAACGCCGTATATAGTATTCGTCGGTGACAGTTGGCAGCTATGACGATCGGTTGGCAGCTTTTACAGACACGTTCCGAACAATATATATATTTTAGATTTTTGGATTAACTTTTTGTACAAGATGCAGTGGTAGCTTATTAAGAAGTCTAGGAACCAGTAAACCAGAAATTGGTAAGCACCATTAGTTTCCGATTCATGCTACCTATCCCACATAATAATACACGATCACTCATACGGAAGCAACTACGCAAAGTTCTGTGGGTTGTCTATTAAATTTGCACCATTAGTGAGATCGTAACATTGCGGAAGGATCGTAAAATCTCACAAGTGCAGAACAATGTTATCAATGTAAAGTATCCTGTTACACCTACCACCCTAATTTATGTGCTGTCTGTGAAGCTTGGAATGTACTGAGAGAATAATGAAATAAAGATTTGTTCCTGCCATTGCAGATAAGTGCAGCATACGTCTTGCTTTAGTGGTACGTAAGCCAAAAACTGAATAATGGCTGTAACATGGATAAATTTTATAATAAAAGTGTTTGACTTCGTATATAGGCACAGCTCCATCACTAGCTCAAATGTACACGATAAGTACTTACCGCCGAGTGTATCGCCAACGGTGCAAGGGCTCAGACAAGTATTTTATTTATGCTGGCTCCACACTCTTGCCAAAACATGGCAAGGGCGCGCAAGCACAAACGTGTGTGTGTGTTTGGATGGACTTGCGCGAACTTGCATATGTTTGTCGACGATCCGTTCAAGTGTCGGTTTTTGTGCACAAATCAAAGAAAGCTTGCGGTAAGCATTTGCCAGGCATCCACATGTTTGTGCTAATTAGTATTGTTTGAGAACTGTCGACAGATAGACATTTCTTTTCTACTACGATGGGTTGATGGATATGTCGTATGATATAGATTGACAAACCCCAGGTCCTTGCAAAAGAAGTCCGTTATCTGCCCAGGATGCTGCGAGAGGCCATTGGGAAGATGGTTTCTCCGTACCACCAGTTTGGGATCCAGTATTTTCTCTAATGAAAAATCCTAAACAGACATAAGACTGCAGTACTAATTAATATGTTTTAGTTTATTCTAATTTCTATTAATAATTAATAATAAATTAAACTTAATAAAAATTCATTCAATAAAATAATTTGTAAAACTTAATGTAGCGTAAATTGGAATGTTTTCTTTGTAAAATTAAAAATAAGGTATTTAATTAATAACTATTGTAACTATAGTGGAAAAATAGGGTGGTTTGCATTAATATTAGACATAACTGGTTGAAGACTGTACCACCTCAGTCAACCGTGACCATGGAACCTGTAAAGGGCCCGAAACGTCGGTTTGTTTGAAAAAACAAATATACGCGATTTAAATCCGGAAAAATAGTTTCATTTCCTATGTCGTATGATATTTAAAAAAAGCTTGAAAATTAAAAAAAAAAAAAAAAAAGCATTAAATGAAAAAGCTTTAAATGACGCTGTAGTGTCTTTATAGACATGGCTGTAAGGTTTCAAATATTTGCCTTTTCATTACCGGAAAGAATTGAAAAATAATTTCAAAAATGTAATCTAGGAGTGTGTAATCTAGGCGACTGGTCAAATAAGAGTATTTTATAATTTTTGCAAAAGCTGCTTACTGCATAAGGACCATACAGACAAAAAAAGTAGCAGATGTACGTTACCTTTTATCTTGTTTCTTTTTGTAATAAAAATTGGTCAAGCCGAACGTAATAGCAGACACAAATTCGAAGCCCACCGTGCCTGCTTCTCTGGAGCACACGAAGCGCGCTTGCAAGCGTCAAGATACCGACGTTTGTCTCACCCAATTTGCCAAGTGTTTGTAGAGATTTGGGGCTTGCGGTATTTCGATGCCTTACTTTCTCAAATTCGTATCTCATAAAGAGTGATTATTCAGGAGATGTCAAAACTTTCTATTTATTTTAAATTTCCTATTAAGGGTGTTAATTCGGATGCATTACTTTAAGAATGGGTATAAGCCAGAGTGTGAATATTACGGAAATGTGACGTGAAATCAGCATGCAAAGAAATAAAATCGCGTGCTTCTATAAAAATATGGAGTTGTTCTGATTTAGTTTTATTTCTTGCTAATTTTGACAACTCTTAATTTTAAAAATTTCCTCCAATACATCAGAAGTTTATTTATTTCATACAGTCAACAGCACAATAACCTATAACACTTTTGTTCGAAAGTATCGCATCGCCTCCAGTGCCACGGAACAAGATCCGTCAATTTGTAGCTCGGTGTACTGCCGTCATACATTAGCTCACGCCCTTGTTCCACAGGAGAGGTAGGCAGAGGCCACAACTCTCGAGCCTCAAGTTTAGTTGATGTATGTACATCAACTACCCTTTTCATACAACTTATTTTATTCTTGTCACTTCGATCCCAGCGTTTTTGAAGACATCACTGTTCAGCAGTAGCATTATATTTACTTATATAAATAATCATAATACGGATTAAAAATAATTAACTAGGTAATTAGTCTATACAATAATAATAACAAAGAATATTAATAAATTCATTAGGTACATTTTGAATTTTTTTTTAATATATATTATATCAAGTGACGGGACGAAAAATTCGTGCGCCTAATGGTAAGCTACACGCCTGTCCATAACAGTTACAGTGCCACTCAGAGCTTTAAATCGCAAAGATCTGAGGAGCACAGCCACTGCGCCCGTCACCCTGACACATAAGTTGACAAGTCCCATGTGCTGTAATTTCACCAGCACCCTTAACACTTCAAAACCGGAACACAGATGGCAGCACTACCCTGGACGAACATTTTCACAAGGAGCTCTACTGCCACTGAACATACCGTGCATAATTCGCTCTCAAAATAAGTAAAGTCAGTATGCAACAATATGAGTGAATATATACATAAACACATTTGCTAGTACGCTCTTTGTAGACGTTTAAAAGTAACAGTCGAGAATATCTCAGTGTACCTCCATCTGATAAAGCAGTGAATTCAACTTGGGGCGTTTAATGTTACATATAATTGTTCGTAAAACAAAAGTTTGCGAGCGATAACGTGCGAAGGGTGCAACTCGCAAGTTTAAGATGCCTCATAAGCGACGTCTTGAAATACTTTTCGTTGTAAGCAGAACTGTAGACATAAATTGAACAGGCTTGTAATTTTACTCATGTGTAATATGTAATTGAAGCACAGCAAGGGAAGCTTTCTTGACATCCAATCAAAATAAAAAATCGATAGGGGTATTACCATGGTATTACTTAGCGAGACATCGGAACTGCATGTCATGGCGTGTCGTTCGCATAAAAACAAAATCATAAATATAACCGCGAATTATTTTCTAAACGCACAAATACCACCATTCTATTTTTAACACCATTACTTTTTCAATCGATAAATATGAAATTTGAAACAAACATAAAAATTCTAATAAAAATTTCTATTTCTAGTAAAAATTTGAAAATATATATTTGCCCGTTCAAATATACAGAACTGAGAAAAGAGATAAAAAAGAAAGGCATGCGATCCGGTACAGAATCCACATTCCGCCTAGTTAATTAATCACTTGTTTACACGATGAAAAAGAACATCATTATGCCAACCTGGTTGTCTATGAATGAGGTTTAACAGCAAAGAATGGCCGACCTAATCAAACCTTATAATAAATTAATTCCTAGCGACTTACCTAAGAAATTTCTTATTTAACTTAAGCACTAGGTATGGAACGGAAAATAATCATTTTGTTATGCTTCATAATAGATACCCACCCTTTGTCACTGTCAATGAGAGTTAATTTCATTATAGTTATTATCAATATCAACCCTTTATACGTCTCACTGCTGGACACGGATCTTCTCTAAGGAGAAGGTTTCTAAGGAAGGAAAAGTTCTTCGACATGTTGGTGTCATCACGGCGTTTTTTTTTTTCACCATGAGTGAAAGGTATTTCCTTGCTTTAAATGAAAAGTATATTAACTTGGTATTAAATTTAGGAACTGCCTAGTACACAAAGCATACTTAATGTAAAACATTTAACATTTTTAGGGTTCTTGGTTGGTCTCGTCACTCATACTTGCAAAGAACATAGGAGAGAGTCACTGGTCTCTGCCCAGTTTGAAGAGATATGATATGATGTGTTTCCTAACACCTTTATTCAGACAGAACGAGTCATCGACCGTTTGTTTTTGCAAAGCAATAATAATATAGGGTGTGAGCTTACCGCGTAGTTTACGATGTCATATATTGCCGTGGCGAGTGTTCCGTTGTTTCTGACAACGTGTGACTCAAGCCACACGTTGTCGTCGGTTAGAATATAAAACCTTTGACACGTGAGAGATATCGTCCAAGGATATTGGGGAAAGTTTTCTGATTCATTAGTTTATATGGGAAAATATTGTATCATGTTCTTGTAGCCTCCTGATAGAGAGTGATGTTCTTTCATATGTCAATGGTTCACTAGACTTATCATCATTACCTATCGCAGACCACTGCTCGCCCGTTACTCAGCTTGTCGCATCTATTTGACGCTAGCACCTTTCGCAGATCGTCACCCCATCTCGGCAATGAGCGTCCTACACTATGTTTGCCGAGCCGTGGTCTCCACTCAAGAACGTGCTATTCCCACCGGTTATCGATTCTTCGACAGATATGACCAGCCCACTTTCTGGGAAGGGGAAAACGGGTCATAGCATAAAAACCCAATGTGGTTCTTCAAGAAGATATTCTTTATGAAACCATAGTTACAAGTAATGAATTTATTTATTAATTAATTTATTTATTTATTTATATCCGGTAACGAAGACCCATGTATACATACCTTATAGACTAACATACATAACAATATAAAAACAAAATACACATATATTATATATACCTTAAAACTAACATACATACAATATAATAATAATAATTAATCTACACGATTTCACTTATCGGCGACGTGCGGCGCAATCTGGTGTCAGGTAACCGGCCGCGGAATCGCCGATATATGACACCTTCGGCCAAAATTCCTCTTTCATGAAGGTCGAAAGATGTTCGGTCGGTATTCTCACCACAAACGAATTAAAGTTCACGTTGCGGTGAGACTCCAACTGCTCGACCCTCAGAGTGTAATTGGCTTTATGCCTGATATACTCCACTATCTCCTCAGACTTCGTGGAGTAATGCAGCCGCGACAGGTACATCAACGTCGTCGGTACGGCCGGACGCAGCAGGAAGTTCGGTCCTGTCGGTACTGTGCCACACTGGTTACGGCTGGTGGGCTTCCTCTTCCTTTTCACCACCTTTGTGAAGCCATCCTCGTCGCACTGGACCGTCTGCCTCTGTGGTTTTGCAACTTCAGAGACAGGCACACGGAGATTGGTTTTATCCTTAGCCGATTGCCGCCGCTCGAATTTCGAAGTGGCGGGTCGGCTAGTTGAAGCGGCTACAGCGGCGTATGCACGTGTCGGGGTTGACGTGCACACGCGTGACATTTCCACCGAGGCAGAGGGGCGGGCAGCGGGGCGCGGCGCATCATGCGCGGTGGCAGCAACGAATGGTGACGCATTATGTGCCGACTCGAAACTGCTGACCGAAGCATTCAGCGCTGCTCCGCGTCGTGTGTTTACATTAGAGGCTTCTGGTGACCTACATACCGAAACAGCATTGCTTAATAACGCAACTTGGGTACGCAGCTCACTTATGATGTTATCCAAAGCCTCTAATTTACACTGTACTTCGGCTAGGCTAGACTTCAGGGACGTAATGTCCTTCAGCAGCCTAGTAACATCGACGTGGTCGAACGTGACACGTAGGCACGTCGTCCGGGTCAGTTTCCTTCAGCAGCGTGATTATATCTTGGAGACTCTTCACGCCTCCTTCCCTCCGGCGAAATGGCATCTCTTCGGCTTTACCGAGACGCTGGAAAAGCAGCATCTTGCCACTGCAAATCTCATCTTCACTGAAATTTGATTTGCATATCTGCACTATGCTGACTTCATCCATAGTGTCGATAGCGTGTATAATGAACGCCAGGAGCTCATTGGCAATGAGTTGCTGGGAACTCATTGTCAATTACGCGCAGCGGCTTGTGCCACGCGAAACGCGAGTTAGGTGTAATTAACTCACTGCGTAGTGGCACGTCCGTTTCCGAACGCGCATTGCTATGGACTAATTTAAACTCATGCATCAAAAGGCTGAAATATCTTTCCCAAATTGAAAATTTCTATAAAAAAATTAGGTCGAGTGAATATCTCCAAACACGTTTCATAAAGAGTAGCTCCCTAGTCTATAGAAAAAACTTTTTTTCTACTTTCGTGAACTTTGACTATAAGCGCTAATGCTAAGTCTTTCTGGCATTGAGCCATAGATTTATAAGTAAAACTAACGTGAGCAAATATCTCGGGTGCTACTTCAATATGTACTGTTGACTCTTAGATTAAGAGAGAAGATTGCCTGGGTTCGGTTAAAAAAAGATTCTGATTAAGCTGTGCATGTAGTATCTTTCCGCCAAATGCTTACAAATTACAACCCATAACAAACGCTCGCAAACAATTTATCGTATTTTACAACTATCCTTCCCCTCGTTACATGATTTTTCATTACTCTCAAACTGCTCGAGCCATAACTTCATAATGTTCTTAATGATGCTGTTTTGCGAGCTGGCGTAATTGCTTTTTTCTTACTTTTTCGCTTGTAAAGTATGAATGGTATACCGAATGCCATCATTTATCAAGTACCTATAATTATGATTTTTTACATATAATTTTACAAACAATAACATAATGACGGCCGTTAATTAGTTCATTCAAAGGAAGAGCTGTTACATACGGTGACTGTTAGCAGCGTTGGAAACACGATGCAGTCCCTTATCGTCTACCTTTACACACACGCTCGACTTTGCAAACGCGTTAGTGCATCGACACTAACGCACAAATGCGTTGCTACACTTTGAATATAGAAGCGATTGCATCGATGCAATCGCGCGTTTGTATCGATGCAATCGCGCGTTTGCATTAATGCAATTGCCTATTAGTCGCAAGTGTAGCGATACAGCCCGTTTTACGAACGCGCAAAGTTGTTAACAAAATTAATAATTTTTGTAACCATACATCAAGTGCTTAAGTTTTCGCGATTGTTATACATAGGAAATTAAACTATATTTTTGACGCCGAAGCGTCTCTCTATGGCTGTCAGTCAGTCATTTCCTTTTGTAACATTCAGAATATAGTGGTTTGCATTAACATTAAACATAATATTAAGCTTGTGATCATGAGACGAAGAGCCTGAAACATTGGTTGTGTGAGAATAACAAATATACGAGATCTTAGGTTCGAATAAATAGTTTAATTTCCAATGTTATTGACAATTAATCATTGCACAAGTTTGGTACAGGAGGCAGCTAAAAAGTATTAGGAAAAAAAACCTATTGAAAATAGGTGAAAACCGAAGAGGAATTGTTATAAGAGGACTTAATTAAATACCTAAAGAACCTGCTAGATTGAAACAGACTAAGCTTAAAGTGAATTGTATGACAATTAAATTCAATTAAAACTAATTGCTTTAAGACCTTTAATTAAAATATGCAAAAGAGTTCTTCGCTTTACGCGATATTATTCCGAATTAAAGCGAGAAGTTACAAAATGAATAAAATTGAAATAAAATACCTGAAATCAATAATAAAATCGTTTCTACTTACAAAGAATTAGCATCAAAGTAAAATAAAAGATTAAAACATCATCATCATTGCACTAATGTTCGCTGAAGCACGCACAGATGGATTTCATGCTATCATGCGTAAGAGAGCTGCCTCGCTGATGAGCAGGTTGCGGACCAGCACCAACAGAAGTCTGGAGGTGTCAGCGTGTTTTTTTATATAATAAAAAGCGACGGCACGAACAAATCGTGCACCTGGTGGTAAGCGACACGCCTATCCATAACAGTTTCAGTGCCAATCAGGGCTTTAAATCACAAAGATCGTTGAAGCACTGCCACTGCGCCCGTCACCCTGAGACATAAGTTGACAAGTCCCTTGTGCCTGTAATTTCACCAGCACTCTTACCCTTCCAAATCGGAACGCTGTAATACTCACATTAGTGCATAGCGGCAGAAATAAGTAAGGCAGCAGTACTTCCCTGAACGAACCCTTCCAAAAGGAGTTTTACTGCTTCTGAAATTCCCCCGTACACAAACATATAACCTAAACCATTCAATGACGTAATGATGTGCAAACTGATTAGTCCTTGATTGGTTTGTTTTTTAACCGACTTCAAAAAAGGAGGAGGTTCTCAATTCGACTGTATGTTTTTTTTTGTATGTATGTTACGCGATAACTCCGGTATTTGTGAACCGATTTTCATGATTCTTTTTTTGTTGGAAAGGGGGTACTTCCATAGTGGTCCCATATCATTTTGAAGAAAATCATACAACTCTAAGGGTGGCAGTTCACGCACGAAGATTCATTTTTATAAATAGCGCCTAAATTTTACTAAGGAGCAATTATTTTAATGGTTTATTTTGCTATTTCTCCAATTCAAGGCGTTTTTCTCTCCATATACTTTGAGTAGAGGGAACCGATTTTTATTATCTCCAGTATCAAGTCCTGTGTAGTGGCGAATTTAGAGATATTTCAATAAAATTTAGCAAATAGACGTAATTCCACGTACTTTTGAGGTCGGTTTTTTTAGTACTCTGTACTGAGATTATTGTATAGTACTTTTATTAAGTCTTTTTTTTACTATTACCGCTACTAATAGCTGTTCAGATGTTTATAATACTAACCAATGGATCCTTGCTATTTGAATAATTAACTTATATCATTATTATATTATTATCAACCAATCATACGTTCATATCTCGATTTAACGACCTGGGTGATCGAGTGGCTTGTACACCGGTTTTCATGGTGTTGCGCTCTCTGATCCCCTGTCGGGTTAATGTAGAAACTTTTCTAACTACTTTTCTATATTGTCTCGGATCTGGGTGTTTGTAGTACAGTCGTTGTTTCCGACTTCCATAACACAAGTGCTTTAGTTAAGTACCTAAGGATCAGAGCATCTTATATGATGTCTAATATTAATTTATATTTATTTATTTATTTCTAGGCACGAATCTCTTTACAGGATACGGTTTGATTTTCCAAATGCTGTAAGCCTTCGATGACATGCTAGTTTTAGTAAAATGTTTCCCTCATCGTTAGATGTTCCTGCTAATCACTCATAAACCGATGGGTTTCTAGAATAGTAGCCTATCTCAAAAGCATCTACTTCACAGAAAGATGGTTGAAAAAAGCTGAGACGTGTCTGCCGCGCAAAATTGACAAATCATAGACCATCTCAATGTTGTTATTGATTATTTTAACCAATGAAAAATTCGGTGTCCAATTCACAATAAAATTTCTCATTCTCTGAACAAATCTCAGTAATAAGTCAAAAACAGAACTATTTTGGATTGGGCCACTATTTTTGACAAGCACCTAAGAAAAATTCCTACAACTACGTAGCCATGTTGAGGCAACAGTCGATGGTTCGAGTCTAGTCTTTTCAAGTTTTATTCTTTGTTTGGTCGATATTTGTTTTTATAAGGGTTTTCCGGAGAGTCCCTATCTACTGAGCCGAGAGATAGAGTTTTCCGGAGAGACTACGGGCTCGACGGCAAGACCAGGGTACGGCGGTAGTCCAGGCCAAGCCCTCTGTCAGTTATACGCCTTCACTCTCTCCGTTACTCCATTAGTCCATACCCAAGTCCGGGTCCGCGAGAGACCTCAGGGTCTCTGGTTTTGTGGTTAGCAGCAAGGAAGAACACGTTCGCCTGCCCCGGTGGTGTGTGGCCGGAGTGTTTGTCCCGCGCGCAGCTAGCGCGTCTTAGTAGCTAGTTGATGGCCTTTTGTTATGCCCCGGCCCTGTGGGGGCATGGCCGGGGTTATGTGGGACTGGGCTGAACCCTGAAGGGGAGCAACCCGACCGCACCAAACCTCCGGGGTGTACCTCGTCTCCGCTGCAGGTAAAGCACGGGTACGCTATCGCTCATCCGCGCCTCCACCAGCGGCTGGCCACCCCTCCCCGAGAAGGGAGACACAACGGTCCCCCGACTTCAAATGTAAGGCTCGCCGAACACCAGACGAGCCTTCCATCTCGGGCCCCTCCATGCTGGGTAGCGAACTCCCCCAAGTCCGCTACCAAGGGCCATGGAGCCAGGACAACATCCCCTCAACTATGAAGTTCAGAGGATGCACCCCAGCCTCCGCGGCGGATCTGTTGGTAGGCTCCGCCGCAATACCCTACGCGCGAGAGAGAGAGTAGAGAGTCTTTCGAAGCGCCCACCGCACGGGCCAACCGCCCAAATTCGGCCGCGGAGGACAGGACGAGCTACAACGACACACCGACACGTCTCTTCCACCACGGCCCCACCGCCACTGCATCTGCACCCTAAGCAGTGCAGCCCCGCCAGTGTCGCGGAGAATAGGACGAGCGGCAACGACACACCGACACGTCTCTTCCCCCGCGATCCTCCTCCCCGCATGCGTCCGCGTGGACTCGCTCGGCCTAGATCAAGATGAGCCCGTGCGGTACGCCCTCCTCCTCGGGCCAACTTAGCTCCATCGGCCGGCCCGTGAGTTCCTCTTAGCTTCACCGTGGGATGAAATCGACCACGACTACTAGAGCCCCCCAGCCACGACAAGGCGGGAACCCATTCGGGGGGGCTAGTTGAGGGCCTGAAGCGAGAAGACGCGCGAGGCACGTGAGTTGCCCTTTAAGTCGGTACTTATGTACGGACATTGTCGTAGGACACTGCTACTTGGCATCTTCGGCACTAGCCCAGAGAGTTAGTAGAGGACGAGCTAGACGTCTTCCGGTATTCGACTTAGAGTCAGCGGCTCAGCGGTGGCAACCGTTGTGCTCACGCGCTCCGCACGACGGGAAGTGAGCGTGCCTACAGCTCCGGTACCTATCTCGAAAATAGGGAGGGCGCTGTACGTGCACCCGGAGCGGCTCACCTAAGGCCCCTGTGCGGGTTCGCTCTTAGGTCAGAGTACGCTTCCCGCATAACCATGAGGGTGATAGGGAAGGGCACTAAACAAAACTTATGTAGAAAGATACGGGACTGTTCGATATTTGTATCCATAAATAATATAATAATAATAGTATGTGCCAGACAACCACACCAATTGCTTGGTCTCAAACTTGGAAGTCCAGAACACCCAGACCAGAACCAATTTAGAAGAGCTCATTTCCCAAATTAGTTCTACCGGGAATCGAACCCAGGACCTCTAGGCCACCGAGGCCGTCAAATAATAACAAATTAATAGAGTATTTTCACAAAAAACGATGACAAAAGATCATGATATTAAATTTTTTTAAATCTCAAATGTAACTTAGAAATTCAAGTCTTAGGTTTTGGTTTAGGTACAGGGATTTGAATCGTCAACCCTTAATTTGGAAGCGACTGATCTTCCTCCGCTCAATTAAGCAATACTCTTTTAAAATTATACACAATGCTCTACATCACAGGTTCCCAAAACTTTTTGGCCCACTTAGGCAAGATAAAAAAATGTCAACACCCAAAATTACAAAAAATAATTGAAAATATATATTTTTTATATTAAGTTAATACAAAAAAAATCACAAAGAAAAAAATTGTGTAGTTTATACAAATAATTCAGGTTTTTTTTTCAAATACGGTAGCACCTCTGGACAACATCAACGACACACGATGCTTCCGAGGCCCCTACCATCCCTCTAGGTCTCCTCAGCCCCTATCAGAGGAGGGGTAGGAATCACTTTGGGAAACTATGATCTACATCCACACTGTGACGTATACATTATTTATTTGTCTAGAAATGTTCTATCGTGTCAAACCAAAACATTGTAAGGCTCAGTACAGTGATTTGCAACTATGTGTGTTATCAATGGAACAGAAATTTATTCATTTTTTATAATAATAGCTTACTTTGCAAAGTAAAATTATACTGGATAGAATTCTTTAATACCTAAAGTAACTTAAATATACTATTATTAACTTGGAAATTTAAAAAAAAAACAAAACATCCTTTTTGTAGTTTATTTGACACGGTAGTGTTCAGAACCACGGTTAAGTAGAAGTAGAGCTTCTTGTGAAAGAGTTCGTCCAAGGAAATACTGCCACCTTTCTTATTTGTGCCGCCAAGCAGCAATATGAGCATTACTGCGCTCCGGTTTTGAAAGATAAGGGAAGGGTGCTGCACATGAGACTTGTCAACTTATGTCTCAGGGTAATAGGCGCAATGGCAGTGCCCTTAAGACTCTCTGACTGGCTCTGCAACTGCCATAGCTGGGCGTGTCGCTTACCACCAGACGCACGACTTGTTCGTGCCGCCTTTTGGTATTGCTATACCCTTTTCAACAAAAAAGAATCATCAAAATCGGATCACAAATGACGGAGTTATCGCGTAACATACACAGAAAGAAAATACGGACGAACTTAGAACCTCCTCTTTTTCAGCAGTCCGTTAAAAAGGGTTGTCTTATTAAATTGATACCACCTGAAATCAATTTCCAAATCCAGACTTAAGCTGCTGACTTGAGCTAGCAGGGCGTCAAAATAATAAAAGTTAGTAAGAATTAAACAAAAATATAAAAGCTAAACTAAAAACATGAAGGCGTTTACTTACAATAAATTTGTAAAATTTAACTAAAGATATATTGAACCGTCTGACCTTAACTGCGGTTAAATGAAGGCTGACCTTCGAACTCGGCGCGGAAAATAAACTCAATTTTATATCTAATAAATATAATTGAACTTCTAGAAGTTTTCTGATTTAGTACCAAGAATAATGTTTATCAAAATATAAATAGGAGTATAATTCAGTGATTGTATATAGAATGCCTATGGTAAAATAGTGGCAATAGAGGTTCTTGTGGAAGTTAATTCAAGGAAGTACCACCTTACCTATTTCTGCGGACAAGCAATAAACAATGCGAGCATTACTGCGTTCCTGTTTTGCAAGGTGCTGGTGAACTTGCAGTTACACGGGACTTGTCATCTTACGTCTAACGGTGGTGCGTTCAGTGCGCGGCTTTCAAGGTTGGATACATCCAATACAAGACACAACGTACGCGCAAACTATGAACGCACCATCGCACTGTTGCGAATTTGTGGTTTTATGGTAACGAGTGCAATGCCAGAGCCCCTCAGATCTTTGTGATCTAAAGCTCTAAGTAACATTGCAACTGTTATGGACAGGCGTGTCGCTTACCACCAGGCGCACGATTTGTTCGTCCCGTCACTAAGGATTAAAAAAATAACAAAATATCATTGACTTACAATTATATGGACGTCGGGTCCGCGCTAAAAAGTGTCCGCACTTGTAAGGCGCTAAAATCGTATACAGAGCGCCAAACTCCGCTTTAGTCTTCATTTGTTCGACTGACAGCGCGATACTGCGATGACATTACAATTTAAATTTCGAATAGATTGACTTGGGACATTTTTTTCGTGGTTTTTGTATTAGACCCGTCGTCCATTTATTTGTAAGTCAATGCAAAATATACAAATATTTCCCAAATTATCAAAACAAATAACATTTGTACAGCACTAAGAACAAATCTCCTTTGATGAAAACTTTTGTATAGAAAGGGGTTCTCGTCCGATTCACAATTTAATTGCCTTCTCGTGTTCTTATAATACGATTTAGATGTACATGGAATATCATAAATAGCTATATAATTTCTATAACACCCAAATTTTAAAACAAACCCACGAACCATAGGCATTATTTACTTAATTCTGATACTGACTGAAATTGGATTTCGCACGAAAACCTTCAATCATCACAGCCCAAGATATTTTTAGGCACATGCAGAGAGGTTTCGGATAGGCAGGCTGTATAAATCCCCTTAGCGAAGATTACGTGTGACAAAAGAGCCTTTGAAAATGGAATCAGAAAGTAGTGAAGCTAACTGTGCAACCGGAAAAAAGATCCTGGATACAAACCTCAAGAAAATCTCCGTAATAACGGAAAGGGACAAACAAAAAAAATCACTTTCGGACTCGCGTTTTGAATTACAAATTCAGGATGTCGACAGAAATTAATTTGACTGGCGTAAGTCGTAATTAAATGGAACCCACTCAGACATTCAAATGTTGATCGCTTATTGAAAGTGTCACTTCTGTTTAAGGGGCCTAACTCTTGACAATACAGACCTCTATTGTTATAAGGGATTAAGATTCTGATTACTTTATTCACTTCATCCGTTTGTCCAAAATCGTCTATTTATTTTTTAATTGTTTCTTTTTCTTTACACTTTTAATTAAGAACTAAAACAAAATCAAAATGAAAACTACTTTATTTCAAATTCAATACAAAAATTAATAGAAAGAGTTAAAAGAAAGATAAGAATCTTTTTAACAGAAACTCTATTCTATAAAGTTGCTGAATATTTTGACGTTATGAGTTCTAAAATATGTTAAATATTTTATAACATTATTTATTATGCTCTGGCCACACAGAGGCGGCCGCGGAAACGTTCCGAGCGCGGGAATTTTTGTAATGTACGAGTTTATATGTACCCTATAAACTCGTACGTGGCAGGATTCATATGCACTCGTACATTACAAAAATTCTGTCGCCCGGAACGCTTCCGCGGCCGCCTCTGTGCGGCCTGAGCATTAATGATTTATTGTGAAATTGCCGCCAAACATTAATGTGAATGTCAGCATTACTGCGGTTTGAAAGGGTAAAGGTGCTAGTAAAATTACAGGCACATATGTGACTTGTCAACTTACGTCTCAGGGTGACGGACGCAGTGGCTGTGCCCCTCAGATCTTAGCGATTTAAAGCTATGAATGGCACTGCAACTGTTACGGATCACCAGTTGTTGCTTACCACCAGGCACGCTTTGTTCGTCCCGACACTTTATTGAATATAGAATAAATATAGCCATTACAATTTCATCTAGCCGTTCTTGTCTGCATGTAATGAATGAAACAATTTAATGGGCAATTCAAAATGTGACAAATAATAAATTATTTTTGTCACATTACATAACGCATTGTACACTAAGAATATAAAGCTTTGACTCAAGTGACAGCGCATGCTAATAAATTACTTCTCTATCTGTATCTGTACCAGAAAAAACTTACGCGGGTTTTGATTTTTTCATGTAAATTAGAAGGCAAACGAGCAGACGAGTGACTTGATGGGAGGTTGTCGTCGTCGTAAATGGACAGCTGCAACAAAAGAAGAGCTGTCGATTCGTTGCCAGCCTTTGAGTGCCTTGTATACCCTTTTTATAAGAGACCAAGTCACAGTGCAAATTATTCACTACACTTTTTAAACGACTTCAAAAAATGAGGAAGTTGTCAATTCGACTGTATTTTTTTGTGTGTACCTACGCGATTTCTCCGACATTTGTAAACAGATTTCGATGATCCTTTTTTTTAAAAAAGGGGGTACCTCAGTGTCCCATTTAAATTTGAAGAAAATATTCCACGTCTAAGATTTGCCAACTACGGGATGAATCCGCCATTTTTTCTTTTTAACGTTTTTCATGTATGTACCAAGCTTAGAAGATGAAAAAAATGGTTTCCATAGACTAAATAGCCAAGATATTCACTTTATTCTCATTTAGGCATAGACTGGCCCAATGAAGAATTTTCAACAATTTGGTTAACATTCTCAAGCAAGGGATTTATCACGCTGTTTTGCTTTGTCTTTACGTGAAATGCAAAATGCCTGAATAATGAAATATAAACAATTACTACTTCACTAATTGGACGCTGAGTTCGATAACGTGATCAAATATGGATTATATCACATTACAATTACATCTATATTTATTAAATAATGAACAAATGAATGAACGAAATTGATTATACATGTAAAAAGCTCAAAATGCGTTAAAAAAAACAACGCCGATTTCTATTAAAATTCAATAGGGTTCTTATTTGAAATGTTTGATTACATACTGGATAAATTACTACTACAGTATCTAATTTCAATTTGTTTATGGATTTTATTTTCTACTAAATCTGTTTCGTCTGCAATTCCTGAAATTGTAATAAAATAAGGCAAGTAAAATGAATGAAATCCGTAACAAAATGTTACAAATTCTCTGAACAAATCAAATGGTTTGAATTTCATTTTGTTACAAATTTTTCCATGAAATAGATTACATCATCGCTTTTAAAAAGCAAATATCAAATTGGAATTTAATTTTCTTTCTCCAAATTTAAAATCGCATATATTTGTTTTACAAATACAAATCAACATTTTTATTGCTCGTGCCTGAATGACATACATATCAGACTTATAAAGACACAGAACAATAAATACAGTAGAAGTGCTTAGTTTGCGTGGCATATGTGCCAATAGTTTGCGGAGTTCCGCAAACTTGAGCGCAAAACCTCGAAAATCGTAGAAAAATGCCTTATTTCACAACTTTGGCGTACAAAAATAATAGTCGCACTTGTAATATTATCTATATTTAGTTTCGTATCATCGTTACGTCTTATTTTATTTCATTATAATAAATTTTCAATTTTCTGTTTATCGTAACCATTTTTTTCTAAGAAGGAACGAAAGTAAAACTAAGAAAACATCTCGAATTCGTGGTCGTTCAGCTATTAACCGCTAGATGGCAGCACATTGAATAAAATTCGTTGTAAAACGTTGTAACTTGCATTAATAGGTATTGATGATATTTAACTTTGAATGTTATATAAGCAGGGTAAAGTTTAAAGTATGCTAACAGTCTAATACTGGCTATTTCTTTTGACATTTGTAACTACGACCAATCTTTGTCAAGATTTCAAAGTGTTTCAAATTATGGATGTGTGAGTTTTGACAACATCGGGTCTGATAATAATCGATTTTTTAGGCACTTCCATTGTTTATTTCTTCCTTGTGTAAAGGTAATCCGGAAAAAATTGTGTCTTTTCCACAGTGTATCACTTTGAGACACAAGTTGGCAGTTCCATGTACCTATGTGACGGTGTGACCTCCTTATATCGGCATCCCACCTTTTTGTATCGCCTCTCTCCATTCGTATCGTATCGTTTTTTCTTCTTCTACTCGTATTTAAATTTAAAATTTAAAATTGTTCCATTTACCTAGCATTTTGATTTTATTTCTTTCCATCGTCACTCTCTGCGCGACCGCGGTAGCGAACATAACATTATTTATCTTTTTGAATCGTTTACTAGCTATATTTATACAGTTTACATTTTAAAGATTATATTTGTATATATATAATATAAGTTATACCGACGACATGGTGCTGCTGAGTCCATCAATGGGTGGTCTAAGGAAGCTGTTACGCACTTGTGAGGCGTAGGTACACTGTGGCTCACGGACTCAAATATAATGCCAAGAAAAATGAGTTCATGGTGTTTAAGGCTGCTGGTATGAACTATACACAACTACCAGAAGTGTCACTCTATGGTACAGTTTTGTCCAGGGTGTCGAAATTTAAATATTTGGGTCATTGGGTCACGGATCTCAATGACAATTGTGACATAGAGAGGGAGCGCAGGTCGCTGGCTGTTTGCTGTAATATGTTGGCTCGCAGATTTGCACGTTGTACTAAACAGGTAAAAATTACACTATTTAAAGCCTACTGTCAAGTGCTGTACACGTGCAGTCTGTGGGTCGCGTATTCGGGGCGGACATTCAGCGATTTGCGTGTTCAATATAATAACGCATTCAGGGTGCTGATGGGGCTTCCGTGGAGGTGTAGTGCATCGGGGATGTTTGCCGAGGCTCAGATGGACGGTTTCATGGCCATCATGAGGAAAAGGTGTGCATCTGCGCTAAGGCGCCTCCGTGATAGCTCCAACGGCATCCTGTATGTGTTTAAAGATCGGTGGGACTCGCCACTCCTGCGTAGGTGGATAGAGCTCCACACTATCTTAAGTGTATAATTAGTCTTTTAAATTATATTAATATTAATACTAACGCTAGTTCTTAAGTTGTTTGGTTTACTAACTCTATATGGATTTTATCTGAAATAAATATTTGAATTGAATTGAATTGAATTGAATATATATATTTGTTAAAACCGATTAAATAAACCGATTAAATATCTATAAACTGGACTTTCAACGTTTGAATTGCTAAATTTACTAAATAAGATGTTGGAGGCTGCGCCGCTGCGAAGGCTGTTACTGCTATCCAGGCTACACACCATTACAATCCACCAGAACGCCCCCAGCACTAGCAGCACCTCCACACCTATAATCACCAACACTACCCTTCAAAACCGGAACGCAGTAATGATCACTGCTTGGCGGCAGAAATAGATAAGGCTAACGTGAAATTATTGTAAATTCGTAAAAGAAATGGCATACCAGGTATTAAACATTTTTTTTTCTTGTTTTCAAAAAAGAAAGGGGCAGGAGTAGTATCAGAACCGGAGGGCGTGTCTAAATCACTACAATGCCGAAATTATTTTTGGCTTATTAAATTTACAAAAATGGTACAGTGCTTCTATTTTCTCAATGTCTCTCGGCAATCATCAGATTTCCGAATGCAAACGAATATTAATTTCCATGCCAGTTAATCATTATATTTAAAATCTATAATAATTTGAATTTTGAACAACGTACTTTATTGTTGTTTTGTATTGATTTCCGTGTGAACTGTATAGAGCTGTGGAACTATTTCTTTCTTTTTAATAAAATTTACTCCATGTCAATAAGCAAGTTACTAAGTTAATAAGTTTTATATAACTAAAAACGAATATTTTTCCGGTAATTAATCATTTCAATTCAGTCCGTATATGAACGCATTCCTTCATCTGACATAGCTATAAATAAAAAATGTAATAGCAACTGTATATACTTCTAAGGCGTTCGTAAGCGTCCGGCCTATATCAAAGGCAAAGGGCAACTGAATAAAACCCGACGACTGCCGAAACACGAAGTTTGCCGAGGGACATCGAGAAAATAGCACTGTACTAAATTGTTAATAATATTGCTTCCCTAAGTTATTAATTAAAGTTAACACACTATTATGTGTCGCGTCCAGATTCCATGGATAGCCATTGACTGGCCACAAAGACAGACTCACTAGACTGACGGAAATTCGAAATTGGACCGACTTTCTTTTGGACAAAAGACGACGAACGACTTTCTTTTGACAAACTTGATGCTGAGGACTTCTCGTGACTAAATTGGTACAGACATACTATATTATGAATACACAGGAATCAAACTTTTTATAAATAAGTGTCATTTTCCTGTTGTTATAACTCATTGCTATACCTTGAAACTTTTTTATACTTTTGTAAAGTAAAATATTCCGGCGCTACCTATTTATCAAATTTTCAACTGGGATAATTAATAAAAAACAAAGAGTTAATCAGCTTAACTTTTATAATGAAGAAACTTCAGGAATTTTTCTAAAAAAGGAACAGGCAAATTCTTGTCTTATAATCTTACGGATACGAGGTTATTACGAAAGAGATTAAAAGGGCCGTCGCTCAGTTTTACTGCCGAAATGAAGGGAAATTAAGTTTGTGTAACAAAGATTGGTTTGGTTCGGTGATTTTGTTTTGCGATCAAAGTGTAAAAATAAACTAATTATGTGTTACACTGTCAGTTATAAAATATGAAGCACGAAAATAGAATTTAACCTTTATTCCCTTTTAGGTGCTCTTAGGTGGTGGTTTAGGTGTGGAGTAGTTGCTTTTCAATGAAAAGCTGATGTTGAGACTCGGAACCAGAACCAGAATACAATGAATTTATTATAGAAATGTTGCCATATTTATATTAATCTAAAACCGCTGAATAG
>NW_020653850.1:20063193-20098955 GCF_003589595.1 Hyposmocoma kahamanoa | reverse complement strand
AAACCATAGAGTTTTTAATGCCTGGGTCTGTCATTTAAAAAAAATAAACAACTTCAAAAATACGTCACGACAATCGTGTGTGTTATTGTTTGGGCTGGTGATTTCGGTGTTTATTTGTTGAAAACATACCGTAAGTAGCGTTTTTTAAGTTTACCCTGAATATAAATGTTTATAAACTATAGGAGTAATTTATTAAGGAGTAATTTCATGGTAAACGTTAGAACCACTCAAACGGAATATTATCATATTTATCCAAGTACACCAAAAATTTCATTAGTGCTTTTTAAGTGCAGGATTTGCGGTGTATTACTGCATTTTATTTGAGATGTTTTTGTTGGTAGTACGGAGGGTATTTATTTAGCAATGCAAAATAATAATTTTTATTTATAAAAACTTGTATTTAAACTGAATTCTTTTCTAATTTGCGAAACCAAATAGCCGCCATTTTGCGGTAGGAGGAGCGCATCGCGTGAGCGGATAAATTGTAACGCTCTCTTAATTTACAATGCCCTTGCAGGGTGTCACGTTAATATAGAATGATCGTGGGGTTTTGTAGCAACACAGTTAATTATGACTTACTATCCCATTAGGAATACCACGCAATAGCAATTTAAACTGATGAATTAGAACGAATGAGAGAGGATCAAAACGTAAAGAGAGTCTATATGCGTCGTCCTACTCGACGAAAACCAGTTGGTCGTCCCAAGTATCGCTGGAGCGACTCCATAGAGGTGGACCTACGCGAACTAAGAGCCGCTTCAATTGCCGAGAGACTGCACAGGACCACAGGCAGTGGCGTCATCTCGTTTCGAAGGTCAAGACACATTTTGGAACGCTGAGCCAGCGGAGTAAAGTAGTAGTGGATTTAGGGTGAGGCCAGACGAACGTAATTTTGTGAGTTGCGTTATTTGAGTTGCGTAATTTACGCTGCATTCGGTTTTATATAAAATAAATAAATGATGAGATAAATAAATGAGACAACATCACATACGTTGCTCTGATCCCAAAGTAAGTAGCTAAAGCCACCAAGGTACCACAAATACCCAGACCCGAGACAATATTGAAAAGTTAGTTTCCACATTAACCCGGTAGGGGATCTAACCCGGAATCTCAGAGATGGCGACACCATGAAAACTGGTGTGCAAGCCACTCGACCACAGAGACCGTCATAAAAGTTCGGTTTTTTCCACATGACGATGCAAAATGAGTCTGCCGATTCACGCGCGTAATTACAACTAAAGTTCGATCGCACAACGTGCTAGTGCGGGTGGAGAAAGGGATGAGGGAAGTGGTCACTTACACACTATATGACATAAACACCCCGTAGAAACGCATAAAAGCAACTGAATAAATAACGTTCGAATTGCGCCCCAATCGAATTTCAGTCGAACGTAAACTACGCGACTCAAAAATCGCGAATCACAACTCACAAAATCACGCTCGTTTGGCCTCACCCTTAAAATCGTCGAGGAAATTAGTTAGTTTCGTGCAAATGAAAGAAAATCATTTTGTCTCTATTATTAAGAATCATGGCCACCTGAAGTTTTATCCAGTTGTTTTATTCGGGATCATCAATTTGTCATAACTGTGACTAATCAGTTTGTTTTCAAAAACGTTTTTCCATAATGTCAAAATTCATTTGATATTCATAATAATTTATTAATAAATTGGTTTTACTGTAATTATTTCCAAGCTAATATATGATCAATAAGAACCACTTTAAATGTTCTTTGCAGGTGAATGTTCCTGATGGGGACGCGCCTCATTGCATTAATTGGATTAAGCGATCAATCCAGGAGGACGGCAATAACACATCTAGTGAGGCAACTTTACTGCTTTAGAGCGAAGTAACATGTCAAGAGCAGCGGTAATAAAATTTTACCTTTGCACTCAAAATAGGACTCTTTGGGGAACCAGACAATTTAGTACCGGTGAACCTCGTCGACCTCCGGAGAGGTATTTAATTAAGTATTTTTGCCACTAATTAAACTGCGACCGGGCCGATAAATTTACCAAGCTTTTCGTCGTTGTTCATCTTGAAAAGCTGCTAATTACTTAATTGCTGGTAATATTGTCACTTTTTCTTGTAAAGACATTCCATTTCTGCAACAATTGCAAATTCAAAATCTTTGATTTTTACGGAGCTAAAATAATTGCAAGGACGTAGTTATTACACCACAAGTCCTTTTTTTCCTTAGAAAAAGCCCATCTTAAGAGTACTTTTAAGAAGTTAGCACACTAATCAACGCAGAATGACTTAAGAGCGCGTTCCCATTATGTTCTGACGACAGATAGTCGCGCAGTTTAAACTGTCGTGGCTTGTTAAACTAAGTTGTGCACACATAGAACACTGAAAACTGTCGTTCACGACTTTTTTGACGTTACGACGACAGACTGTCGTGACAACGACACGAGCTAGAATAACAGCCGTCAGACGATAAATAAAACGTCACGACAAAAATATCGCAGCTTCAAACAATTCTGACGTGCAAATGATAAATTGTCGTTACGATCTAGTGGGAACAGCTAGACATGATAGCCGTTCAACGAAAAAACATAAAACAATACAGTCACAACAGATAGTCGTGATATGGGAACAGGCTAGATGCAACAGTCGTCCAACGATAATTAAAACGTTATGACACAATAGGAACGCCCCTTGATTCGATTCGCCGTCTACGCATCCGCTTATGCGTTCGAGGTGGCCGTTCGGGCGTCACAGTGGCCGTTCGAAAGTCCAAGCGGCTGTTCGAGCACCATTTTCCGTTCAGGTATAAAATGTGTTGCCTTTGCACCTTCGTAGTCGTTCGGTCGTCGATGCGGCTGTTTGGACTTCGGGTGTCGACGGCGCCGATCAGTCGTCATCAGGTGCGTACAGACGCGATGGGAAATTCTCAGCAAGCATATTCGATACCGACCATATGAGTTATGAACCGATGCGAAACGCACAACTTCCTTTTCGCTCTTATGTCATAGATGTAAAGGCTTTTCTGACCGGTTTAATGCGATTCGGTGTTGATAACTCGCTTAACCGACAAGCGTGAAAGCATTAATGCGTGTTAATGAGTTGAAAAATGAGTTTATCAGAAGCAAAGCCAACAAATGAAAAGCTATGGGCTCTATCAACCGTGACAGGAAAAGTACGTGAGATGTAATACGTATGTATGTACTGTTTATTCTGTGATTTGTTTATACTTTACTAGTTGGAGTTATAATTGGTATGTTGACAAATATCACATTATGTTCTGGTTGCAACATCGTTCAAGCACGGGATCAATAAACCCTTGGGCCAGCTGGGGGCGTTCAGCTGGGGGTCACGCAAATGATGCCGCACCTGGGGCACAGCAATTCGGGCCCGACAGTACGATTGTGCGCGTATCAGTCAATATTAATACAACTGCCTCCACCACCATTGTTACTTGATCTGCCACGTAGAGGTCCCGGGATCAATTCTCGGGCCGGGAGAAATATTTATATGGCCTACATTCTGTATCCTTTCCAGGGTGAGGCGTTACTTTACACCGTGACAGTTGCTTCAGCTATACCAAGCACAAATCCGGTCGTGTATGGAGAACTGCTGCCGCCTTTGAGATGGCTCTGCTACATATCTACTGGGCACCTTGGATTCAATTGACAAGCGTGCCAAGAAGCTTGTAATGAATCGGAATTAGAAGAGTCGACGCTGCAGAGCCTTGAACACTGCTGCAATGTTGCGTGCTTATCGGTATTCTACAGGATATACTCGTATCACGGAGAGTGTGGATGAGGATAGAATTATACGATTTAATTATTATCTGCCTATGTGGCCGAACGGTTACCATGCTGGACTGCCACGTAGAGGAACCGGGTTCGATTCCCGGGCCGGGGGAAATATTGCTTACATGTCTCTCGTGAGTTTGGGTGTAATTTGTGTTTGTCTATGTGTGTATCCATGGCACCCGCGATCAGGATTTACCTAGTTGTTGAGTGTGTGCGTTAGTACGGGGCGTTATAAAAAAATAATCCGCCTTCCCATTCCCATCACGGGGGGACAAGACGCAGGTTATGGATATTCCAAAGATTTGCACAAAGCGTTACCCTTCCACATTTATATGACGAACGGCTATAGACTTGAATTCCCTGTCTGCAGACTTGTTCCCTGAAAGTTATAGCTTGGACCTTTTCAAGGCCAGAATAGGCATTATTTAGGTGTACATGCTCCATCTTCGACCTCATCGGCACTTTCTATCAGGTGAGATGGAAGTCAAGTTACATTTTTATTTAAAAAAAATTGTCATGAGTTTAGGTGTAATTTCTGTGGTTGTCTATGAGTGTGTCCGTCCATGGAACCCGCGATACAGGGTTTTCCCTAGTGCAGGGCTATGAGTGTGTGCGTTAGTATTATTATGTTATTATATATATATATATTATACACGTATATATTATCTGGCTACCACTTGTACGTGGCTCTACTCTCCAGTATTTCCTACAACGTAAAACTGTACAAAAATATAAAATATATATCTTTCTCTATGTAAGTATATAGGTATAACATTTTCATTACTTTGAACGTACTACAGAACGTATTTGTAAACAGAGTAATTTGGTAGTAAACCGAAATGAAGGCGTACGAGTAAAAACCGTTTACGACCTCTTTACGATTTTAATCTAAGCTGAAAATTTCTCACGGATTTATCAGTGTGCGTGAACTTAATGCTCTTCAATTAATTTTGTAAATTGTCGCTTACGCCACGTTCTTTACGACGTTGTAAACTTACATTTATACGAACAAATTGTGCTATTGTTCTTCAAGCGTGAATGAAAATGAATAGGGCTTTTAAAATAAATGAAAAGTTATTTCTATTTTGGTGCTTTTTAAAGAATATAGGTAAGTAATTAAAGGCAAAGAAAAATCTCGTTTATTTTCTCTGACATTGGAACGTAGTTCGAACATTTTGTATAGATTTAAAAAAATAGACGTATAAAAAACGTTTGATGTCTATAAAAGTTAACAAAACACATATAAATACACTGAAAAACGTCTAGTTTAATCGTTATAAACGTTTAGTTAGACTGTCAAGATACGTAATAGAATTAATCAAAACATAATTGAATACTAAACTTAAAATAGTTACTATCATATCAGTACCTGATTTTTTGTGTCTTTTTGTGTCCCGTCAGTGACGGGACGAACAAGTCATACACCTGGTGATAAGTGACAGCCTATCCATCCAAAGCTTTAAACAGCAAACCTTGAGAGGTATTGCTACTCCGCTTGGCACCCTGAGACATAAGTTGACAAGTCCCATGTGTCTGTACTTCGCAATAATGCTAACATTACTAATTGGAGGCAGAAACTCTCTGCTGCTACTAAAATAATTTCAATACAGAGTACTAAAAAACCGACCTCAAAAGTTCGTGGAATTACATTTGCTTTGTTTTATTGAAACCGGTTACCGGAAAGTGCGCGAAACCGGATTCATGACCTAGTTTGCCACCCTTAAAGGTGGAATATTTTCTGCAAATTTAGATGGGATCACTATTGAGATACCCTCTTTCCAACAAAAAAAGAATAATCAAAATCGGTTCACAAATGCCGTTATCGCGTAACAAACCTATATAAAAATTACAATCGAATTTAGAATCTCCTCCTTTTTTTGAAGTCTGATAAAAAATTTAATATGAGAATTTTTCGCCTTTTACGTGACGCTGAGCAAAGAAATATGGCTAATATGTATTTATTTACAACAACACGTGATAAATCAAATTATAATAGGTATTAATTTATATTTTTCTTTACTTTAATTAATTTTAATAATTTTGTCTGAGTGTTCGATCTTTGTATTAATAATTATAACAAACTAGTGGAATAATTTCACAAAAAATAATTGAATATCAATTCAATAAAAACTTAAAGTAACAGCTATTAAAAAAAATTCGCGCTTAAATCGAACTAATTTGCGACCGCAACAAAAAGACCAACATTCACGTAAGTGTACTTCCACAACTTTTTTCACGGTAAAGCGAGTTTAATGTAAAGGACACAGGGCTTTAAAGGACACCCTACACGCTCTGGTAGACACTGGGCTCGACCTAATCGTGTTACACATGGTTAATTATGCACACCCTTTTATTATTAGACTCGAGGCATAAGTGGCAGCTTATTGTATATTTTGTCCTAACATCATAATAAACATAATAAACATAATGGTCATCATTTTAATATACTCTACTTATTTTTTTATATTTAGGGGTTTCATTGTTAAAAAAAGAAATAATTGTGTATCACTTGGTAATGAAAATGAAACTCTGCTTCATTTTTTCTTATGATATCAAGTGACGGGACGAACGAATCGTGCGCCTGATGGTAAGCGTCACGCCTGTCCATAACAGTTGCATTTGCGCTCAGAACTTTAAATCGCAAAAATCTGAGGGGTACTGCCACTGCGACCGTCACCCTGAGACGTAAGTCTCATGTGCCTGTAATTTCACCAGCACCCTTACCCTTCAAAACCGGAACACAGTAATACTGGCATTACTGCTTGGCGGCAGAAATAGGTAAAGTGGCAGTACTTACCTGGACGAACTCTTTCACAAGGAGCTCTACTTTTTTTTAAATTCTAATTTAAGTGTGATAGGTCTATAGTTGACAAGGTCAGCTCTGCCCCCCTTTTTAGGCACAGGTTGCATGTTTGCAAGCTTTCACGACCTGGGAACTACACCAGTTTCAAGTGTGAGGCGATACGGGCGTGTGAGAACAGGAGACAACTCAGGCGCACAGTTACGTAGGACTACCGCTGGAATTCCATCTGGCCCGCTAGCTTTATTCACGTCAAGATTCCGCAGAATTCTAAGTACCTCTTTTTGGCGAACTGGCGCCATAGCGCAGCCAGCCTGAGGTAAGGTAGGTGGTACGTTCCCTGCGGCATCCAGACGCGAACTTTCTGCAAAGAGTGGGGCAAAGAGATTCGCCTTCTCTTCTGCAGTATGAGCCAGCGTGCCATCCGGCCTCAGCAGAGGTGGCAAAGATGGGTGACAAAAGTTACTTTGGACCGCTTTGGCCAGGGACCAAAAGGATGTGCTACCTGATGGATAAGAAGCAAACTTGGCCCCTATGCGGCATACGTGGTCGAACTTGGCCCTACGTAACACGCATTTGCACTTCTTGGCGGCTATATCAAAAGCTTTCGTCAGATTCCGGGTACTCGGAGTTTTACGCAGTCGAGCATCTGCCCATGCTTGGTACGCGGACTGCTTTTGTGCTTCAGCACGACTGCAGTGAGCATTAAACCATGGACGAGTGTGGGGTCCATTGGGTACATTGGAGTATGATATGTAATACTCCATACCCAAACGCAAGACCTCGACTACAGCATCAGCACAGCTCGACGAGTCTCCTGAAGACGACGAAACCTGCCAAGGATATGACGCAAAGAAATGGCGCATTTCATTAGCAGATTGGCTGCTAACCTGTATCGCCACGCCCGTCTTATACCACTAAGGCCCTGATCGGGTGGGGAGTATACGGATACAGTTTTCACCAGACAATGGTCGGAAGTACCCAGTGGGGTAGTACCCATTCACAACCACAGAGTATCGGTCCGGATCAATAATCAGCAGAAGGTCCAAGCAATTAGCCGTATGAGATTCAACATCTGGTATCCTAGTGGCACCACTGACAAGCTGGGTAGCGTTAACGCAAGTTTACGCGTCTCTCTCCCAGCATGATCGGTCATCTGGTATGGGAATAACCATTCTTGATGGTGTGCATTAAAGTCCCCCAGAATAACTAGTTGCGCCGCTGGGCACCTATGCTGAATCTCATCAGACGTCTCACTCAGATATTGGAACAGCTTAGTTGTCTCCTGATCTCCACTGTGCGATCGATAAACACAGCAGCACACTATTTGTGTAACTCCTGTGTCTACCTGACGCCACAAAATAGAAAAACTCGGTACCTCAACGTTCTTGAGACGCATGACACAGATGTCATCAAGAACGTACACACAGACTCCGGCACGAGGTAGAAACCTGTGCTCCAGAGTATACCCGGGGTAGCTGAGGTACGCCGTGCCAGTCGGACATCTGATCTGCGTCTCGGTGAGCAACAGCAGCTGCGGTTTATCGGTTTCAAGATAATGGTCGACCGAATCGAGATTTGAGTGCAGACTTCGGATATTAGTGAGGTGCACTTTTAGTGAGACGACGTGCAACCGATGTGTAAACTTATTACCGTTTCTGTTTTTCATTTTGTTGTTTTAGGGAAGTGAATAGGCAGGAGGAAAACAGTTGAACGAGGCACTGCGTCGTGTTCAATCAAGCAACATGCTCACACTGCCACACGAGGGTACAATCGATTTGGAGACCGCGGGGACACCCGCACCCCCCGGAGATGGCCACTTGGTCCTCCCCTACGGTCGCCAACCGGCAAGGTGGAGCATTCCGGGATTTTTCGTTGGGTGGCGGGGCAGCCTTTCACGGGTGGCTTTCCCGCTACTTGGGCCCCCAACTTCCCACGGTCGGCCAGCGGTGCACCATGCTTCGGATCCCGCTAGCCTCCAGAACCGAGTGCTCAGTGTGGCAGTACTAGCAGCTACAACTCGTCGTCAGACGCAATGCTGTTCAGACCCTACCTCCTAATGGCAACTCCCGAACACGTGTCGGGACACGGTGACAACTATTTGGCGCCTCGACTAAGTCGGGAGGGTGGTGACTAGCCACGGCCGAAACCTACCACTAGTAGTTGTTGCTCTCTAGAACCACCCAGGGGTCACTAGTAGGGTCTCGAGGGTAAACCTACGCAAGCGAGCAACATCAACCCCCTAAACTACTGCTACTAAACTGATATTAGAATTGAGGTCAAATCAGAGTTTTGTTTTTCAGAGATGTTCGAAATTTGAATGTAATAATAACATCGAATTCGATGGTTTTATTACAATAATAACATTTTCACAGATAAGAAATTTGTTCTAACAAAACAGTTTACTTTTATGCTGGTCGTAATTTGCGGTTTTTAGACTCATTATAGAGAGTTTATGATATGTGTGTAAATAAAGTAAATAAAAATCGTTTTAACCGATGATTTTAAAAACAACTACCATTACATCACTGCTTTAAAAATCGCTTCCACTTACAACTTACACCTAGGACTACGACGGACCAGGACATAGAGATAATCAAGGGATACAGGGAATCAGGAAATTAATTATGAGAAAAACGTTGAGTAGATAGGGATTAATGGTATTTGTTATTGGTAGGCACGGGTCCCGTGAAAGTCGATGTTCCCAAGGGCATTCAATATTAAAGGGAGCGAGAGACTTGTGAATGTGGGGGAGGGAAATCAGTTTTAAAGAAAATTTACGATTAAGTAAAGCATAATTCACCACCAAATCAAATTGGGTGTCCCAAAACTCAACGATAACCTGCGAACATGATGTTGCCTAGTTTGTAACAACGCAGAAAAAAATATTTAAAAAATCGGACTCATTTTTTTGTGATACAAGAATTTTAATGAAAAATGTTGAAAATGTACGGTGTGACGGTAACCTAAATAGCCCAACTAACAAACACAATGCCAAAGAAAGCCCGAATAGCTAAAGTATCAAAATAAAAAATGTTGTATTTAATTTTTTTCTTGAAATTTTTAGCAGATTTTTTTTTCAAGGTAACTTTGACACCCCATACTGTAAAAAAGTGTACCTAGACTACAATGGCAAATTCTTACAAAAGTTGGCGCAACTAATCAACATTCTAAAATAGCATAAAGCCTTCTACATCATGCTTCTTGGAGAAAAATAATCTTGGTTCTTCTAAAAAGAGGCGAATTTAAAAAGGTTACCTTTTCTAAATGAAAACGGCTTTCAGTGCTTCTAAGGTTAATTTAGGTTTCATATCCATGTAGTCGAAGTTAGACTGACTGGTAAAACTGGTAAGTATGATTGAGAGAGGCAAACAGTATCAAAATTTCACATTTCTCGACAGATATAGGAATTAAAATAAAACTAATGAATAAATTATTATAATTTTATTACAGACCACAGCAAGTGCTCAAACTGTTTTCCACCGGCATCAATACATGCACGGTAAAGCCTTAAAAATGACCTTTTCACTAATCGTGCATAGCGTCGTAAATTTATCTGTTGTACAGCTTCCGTCATTCTTCGTCGTAATTCGGTAACGTTTGATATCGGTTTTGCATAAACTTTTTCTTTCAGACAACCCCAATAAAAAAGTCTAGGGGGTTCAAATCTGGAGAACGGGGTGACCACAAAATTGGACCAAGGCGCCCAATCCACCCTGTACATGTTTCAAACAAACCAACGCTTCGATTTCATCATGGAAGACTTCGAGAAGCGAGACTTACCCAAATAGACGACAGTGCACTTCTCACGGTCCATAGTCAGCTCCTTGACCTCTTTGTAGCTGCTCACTTGGGCTCAATTTTCATTGCGGCGGAACGAAAAGGTAGCTAACTTTTGTAACGACATTGTACATAGGATAACGAACTTTATGATCAATTGTGTAACGTACAAACTAAATACGAGCCAAAAACTTCTGCGGAATTCTCGCGCATGCTTAACGCACACACTCAACAAAGCCCCGCACTAGTGACACCCTATGTGGCGGGTGCCATGGACACACATATAGACAACCACAAATTACAGCCAAACTCACGAGAGAAATAAATGTACATCATACAAATATTTCTCCCGGCCCGGGAATCGAACATGGTACATCTGCGTGGCAGTCCGGAATGGTAACCGTCCGGTCACATAGGCACTTTAGAGGCAGTGCATCGAAAGTAAAAACATTGTGAAGTTAATGTAGTGTACATAAATGTTAGTATGGACGTGAGTGTTATGAAGATTATAAAAAAAAACAATTAATAATATACATACATATACTTATATATTATAGCAGTATTTAATAGCGATGAAAGTCGTTGTGAACATAAAAATGTAAAAAAACCTAAGGGATTTCATTTTAATCTTCCTCCACTATGTAAAGGGTTCAGGAATGCCCTGGTTTTAGCTATAAAAATTAAAGTTCCCTCGAATGTTTTTAAAAGTAAACTTAGATTTATTTATTTACATTGATACAATATTCTTACGATACTCTATCAATAGTGTAGTGTTAGAACATACTACTTCTGAACAAAAGAATGAGGCCCCGATTATCGTTTTTAACAAATTATCAATTATCTACGACGTACAGAAGGAATGTAACTCACGCTAAGGCAACAAGACCTGGATCAAGTTTAAACGAATCAGATAATTTTTTCTTTGATTTTGAATATTAATAAGATCCATCTACTTCAATACAAAACCGAAGCGAAACGAAATTTAAAACGAAGTAAAAAAGTACACTGAATTTTCAGAGTGCTGATAATTTCGCAGTTCATTATACAATTATAACACAAATTTTTATTTTAAAATCAGGCAAGTGGCGCTTTGTGTTGCAAACAAGGCTTAATAATATAAGCCTTTTAAAATGTTTCTTCCATTAAATTTACATTTCAATTTCTTCATATTAATGCACCAAATAAGTAATTGAAAGTCAAATGAAAAGGCATTTTAAAAGCGATAAATTTTCCCTGTTTTACCACTAGCGATGCTAATGAGCGGTATAAATTTCTTTGATCAACCAATCACATACCAATCGCATTGCGTTCCGAGCTCGGGCGGAATGCGAATCTCATCCAGGTGCTTTAAATTCTTAGGTGTTCGTTCCAGTAACGGGAATGGCAAGAGGGAAGTTGTAAATGTGAAGGAGGTTCACCTCTCATTGGGAAAACATTACAAATGGGATAAAAATACCGACTCGAAAACGTTTGAATAGAAAATGTGTTCTTAATATTGCATCTTCTATGAGGGCAGAGAGGGTGGCTTCCATCAAAACTGCCACCGGTGTCTTGATCCGCGCCCTTCAAAAATTATACTTGCTCGAAGGTGCACCACCGGTCAAATACCCGCACTCCTAGATGTATTATTTCTATTTTTTACTTTACTTTATAATATTATTTCTACCATTATTGTTATAATTGTGTTTTGTTCCCCGGGAGGATGTTCGGGACTCCTTTTAGTTTTAGTTTGAACCAATATCACTTTAATTTTTTTATCCTTCCTTTTTGTATCATTGTTTTTTCGTTTCTTTAAGAGAGTACATATTTTTCCTTGTTGAAATAAAAACATGGCTTTTTAAACGACCGAGCCCTTTTCTAATGATTTTAATACAACCCATTCAGCTTCCACGTGTTAAGGCGCCTGTAAATTAGACGCTTATAATAACGCGTCACTACTAATTTACGTAACAATATGCATGGTATAAGTCTATTGCAATTCATTGTATCAGAACAGAAAAGTAAACAAACAGATCATTGACCCGGCCATAGACAATTTAGTGATGGCCAACTGTACTGCCAAGTACAAATCGATTAATTAATAGAATGAATCGATTGGTTTAATTGGATCAGTTGAAATAACTGGGTTTTATATGTATAATAAAATAGGTTTTGCGATTTCGCTGCTGATTACTATAAAAAATACGTAATTAAAAACTGAGTGATAATATTTCGTGATACACGAGATTAAAAATTTCCGAAATCTAATTTTAATCTTAACACTTAGATATTTGTTCGATTGTGATTAAAATTTCGATTCACCAATCGATTACAAAAACTTTAATTGAATGAACCGAATGAGTTATTTCCGTACAGCCATTAGCAACCGCAGACTATACACAAATCTTTATTTGAAAACATATACCTCATTTTTGAACTAACATTTTTCAATTAGGATTTTAATATGTTATTCAAATAAAGATTGCTGGAAAAAGTGATGAGATATCAAGTCGAAAACTTCAAAATGTACGTGAAAGTATTACTTATTCCATTTATTGAGTGATTGCTTTAGAATTTTAACCAAACCGGTTTGTTTACTTTTCTGGTATAATGTATTGGAATAGATTTTATGCAATACTACGCTAGAGTATTGATGCCTAATTGTATAAATAGATAGATAAGTTAAGTATGTAAGGTTATTGGTAAGGATACAAGTTTGATGAGGCTGCGTATCTCTTACGTTGTTGTTAATTTATTAAATGTCTAAATTGATTATACGAATCGGTGCAATTGCGTGGCACATTATTATTAGGTATTGCTCATATATTTCAAAAGCTCGCTACACTTCAGGTTTGTTAAAATTGAAATCTGAAATACAATATCATCGAACATCCTCCTTTACTGTACCTTTCGCACGTCTCAAATATTTCTTTTAAATATTTATATGACAGATCTTAAAAAATATGAAATAACAACAACACAAGAAAAAATCAGATCAGATCAACCTATGGACTGACCCGATTTTTTTGCAATACAGCAATAGTCAATATTACCAGTTCAAATAATTGTGTTTAATCTACAGGGAAATGGCTGCACTAAATTATCTTTCGAGTACAGTCGAGGAAACTGACAGTTACCTTAAACTGTTTATTTTAAAAATGAACTTTTTTTTAAATATCAAGTGACGGAACAAACAAGTCGTGCGCCTGATGGTAAGCTACGCGCCTGTCCATAACAGTTGTACTGCCACTCAGCTCTTTAAATCACAAAGATCTGAGGCGCACTGCCATTCCGCCCATCACCCTGAGACATAAGTTGACAAGTCTCACGTGTTTGTAATTTCACCAGCACCCTCACCCTTCAAAATTTTCGTTCAGGGAAGTACTGCCACCTTCCTATTTCTGCCGCCAAGCAGTAACATCAACATTACTGTGTTCTGGTTTTGAAGAGTAAGAGTGCTGGTCAAATTACAGGCACATGAGACTTGTCAATTTATGTCTCAGGGTGACGGGCGCAGTGGCAGTGCCCCCCAGATCTTTGCGATTTAAACCTCTGAGTGGCACTATAACTGTTATGGTCAGGCGTATACCTTACCATCAGGCGCACAACTTGCTCGTCGGATCACTTGATATTATAAAATAATAAAACATATTTCAGCGTGAAGAGAAATATTCCTCGATAGTACAAACGGGCAAGATCTAGATAAGCTTGCAGGCGAAGCTGAAATTATGTCCTCTGTCTACCTGCCTGGGCTTATACCAAACGATATTGGAAATCAAAGCGTTGGATGATTTATTTACAAATATATATATGCAAATAAAGATCTATATATTATTAACAGAGACATTCAGAATTACAATAAAAAAATGTAATTGAATTTACCTGTTACGTTTTAATTTTTTAATGATTGAGTTAGAAATATCAAAAAAAATGTACAAATACACCAGTTTTTTATTCTTGTTCTTTGTATAAAAAAAAACTTCTTTACACAAAAAATCTTAATGCGAAAACGATACCATAACATATCAAATATATCAAATAATACCTTTCCAGACTTACGTCTTGTATATTACTTCTTTGTTTAGATCTCAATTTTTGGGATAACTGATATTTGCGTCAAGTATTTTTATTTTCTTGTTTTATGTTTTATTGTTGCTTCTTTGTCTCGACAAAATACCAGGGTCGGCTTGTTTTGCGTGCTCAAACAGGTGAGTGCTGAAATAGAGACCATTATGAATCTTAGCGTTTAGATGTTAAGCTATACTTTATATTTCTTGTGATTCTTTTTTTTTTAATGATATCAAGTGACGGGATGAAACAAGTCATGCGCCTGGTGGTAAGTGACACGCTGTAGCAGCCACAGACGTGCCAGAATGTCTAACCCTCTTCCGACATTCAGACAAAATCAAACAAAATATAAGACAGTCATTTACCAATCATTCTCCACCAAACTACCATGGCGAAGTGGTGACCACCCAACACCTTTCACCTGCTAAACACGCCTATCCATAACAGTTGCAGTATCACTCAGAGTTTTAAATAGCATAGGTTATTTATTTTTTATTTATTTATTTATTCATCTCATATTGCACATGTACATAATAAAAAGTTCTTACAATAAAATTTGGTATTGTACGTAACTCAGTCAGGGTGTTGCAAATAAGCTTAAAAACTAAATCTATAAATTATTAATAAAATTTAATTAGGAAATGAAACTTCATCACGGATCTCAGGAACTGAGAAGTCTTCCTCAGGTGCTTGAAATAGGTCTTGATAGATGCACGCCTGAGGACTCTTCCGATCTTGTCTGTAACACCTCTCACGTAAGGTAAGATGGCAGGTCTTCGCTCGACTGTTGGTGGTTTCACACGGCGCCTGCGGCAAATAAATAAAAACAAATATACGCGATTTAAATCCGGAAAAATAGTTTCATTTCCTATGAGTAACAATCGCGAAAACCTAAAAATTTAATTAATTTGAATGAAGTGAGCTTTCCGTGAGTCTTTCCTTTATTTTTCACACATAAACTCTTTTATCGAATAATATGATTTGTGAATAAGATATTGCTTCAATTTCTTTTTCAATGCATTAATGTGTATCCTCTTGTCTAATAAATACTGGGATTTTATTGTAGATTATAATTGTACTATACAATGGACCTTTTTTAAACATTTCTAATTTGGGTTTAGGGAGGATTAGATTATATTGACGGCGGGGATTTTGACTAAATTTAAAATATGTTGGTTGTTTACGTATAAACAATGCTACTTCCATGATATAAAGGCATGGGAGAGTTAGCATGTTCTCTTTAATAAAATGTGGTCTACAACTTTCCTGTTGACGGATATTTACTATAATACGGAGACTTTTTTTTGAAGAATGAACAGGTCATGCGCATGAGTACTTTGTCCCAATAGAATAATTCCGTAGCGTAACCATGCATACGCATACGCGTAGTATGCAGACAAGGCACACTTTGCATGCATATTGGCTCTTAGGACGCTAAGGGTCGTATTCTAGAACTCTACTCAATGCTCAAGTCAGGATTGCACTGGAAACACAAGCACTGGAAATACGACCCTAATGGCAGGAACTTGAGTATGATTTCGAGTGCTTTAAACCGTACTCAAATCCTGACTTGAGCATTGAGTAGAGTTCTAGAATATGACCCTAGGAGCTTAGATAAATTTGGAAATGTTTTTCCCAATTCTGTCTACATGAGCCTTCCAGTTTAAATGTGAATCGATGGTTATGCCTAACATTTATATATTGGGTACTTCTTGGATGTTTTGATTGGTTTTGACTTTATTTAGATTTATTGGCGATTTTTGATAAGGATGGAACTGTATGAGTTGAGTTTTATTATTGTTTATTTCAAGGTTGTGTGTGTTAAGCCATTTTTTTAAAGAAATTAGTGTGGAGTTTATTATTGGATTATAATCGACATTTTTGGGGCCTTTAAAAAGGACAGAGACATCATCAGCAAAAACTCTTCACTTTGTGTTTATTGTTTTTGGCAAGTCATTAATATATACTAGGAAGAGAACACAACCCAAAACACTTCCCTGTGGGATTGAATGATTTATAGTTACAGCTCCTGATTTAATAGGTTTAATTTCCCGAGTTTGATTATTAAAGTACTCAATCTACACGAACTGTGGTCTATTATGTAGATAAGAACGAAACCATTTTAGTGCACCTCCACGAATACCACTTCCATGTAGTTTTGATAGCAACACTTCATGGTCAACCATATCGTAGGCTTTGGACATGTCCAAGAGTAAACCGACTGCGTGACATTTTTCCCTTATATGGTTCAGAATCTGCTGTATGTAGTTGTATGTGGCGAGGACTGTCGAACGTTTCTCGCGAAAGCCATATTGATTCTTATCCATAGGATCTCATATTTCTCCAGAAATACGTACATTCGATTGAACATTGGTTTTTCAAACAATTTTGAAAGTGTGGAAAGTAATGCGATTGGTCTGTACTGGTTGGGTTGGTCTGGTTTGCCTTGTTTTTTTTTATAGGTTTGATTTTTGATATTTTTAGCCTATCTCGAAAAATGTTTTGATCAAGGATTGGTTCACTAGAGCGGTGAGTACAGGTATTAATTCATCGCGACAAGATTTTATCAAAACTATAAGTAAGGCCATTCATTTCTTTTTCTGTTATTTCATTCTGTTATTTCAATATTCCTGAAGCCATGAATATTGAATTTGTTGTAGGTGGTCATGTCCTTGGTCCACTTGGTTTTTACACAGTGGTTTACCTACTGAAGCAAAAAACCTGTTGAATTCGTTTGCTGCTAAATGTGGACACGTTATTGGGATATCGCCAGATTTTAAATGTACATTTTTATGATGATTATTGGTGCATTTGTTTTTAGTTACGTGCTTTATCACAGTCCACATACATTTTATTTTGTGATTCATTCATTTTTTTAATGTAACTCCGTTTTTTCGATTGTTTAACGCATTTTTTAAATATTATAACATATAACTTATAGTGGTTTTGGATTATTTCATTATTTGACTGATTTACTAATATTTGCAATAATCTTTTGTTTTTGCAAGAAGTTTTTATACCAAGCTATTTTACTATGATTTACTCTGCTTTGGAATAATTTTATTTTTGACTGGCTCCGTGGCCGAACGGTTACCATGCCGCAAAAGCAAAAGAATAGTTACTGACACGTATGTAGTCCTTTTGATCCGGTTTTTTCCAGGTTTCAGATATGAAGATTGCGTCAAAGTTGTGGTCTGGTAGAGTTAGTTCAATAGAATCTATTTTGTTTTTGAGGCTTCGCATGTTTTGGGTCAGTATGTTAAAATTCTCGAAAAAAGGTTTTTTGTACTTTAGGTTTGCTTGCCATCAAAGGTATGTCCTCTACAGCACAGACCTCCTCACTTACGGTCGGCTGCAGCACATGTTGTTCCTTTGGCTTCTTACAAACGCACGAGCTTTCCCGTGCGTTGCTTTGTACGCTGGTGCTATACGAAATTTGGCTTTTATATCCATCTTCTGTACCTGCATATTCTGTGTATTATTTTCCGTTGATATATAATCTATTGTTTCGTAGAACCATGGTAGAACCGCATGATTTCCATTTTTCCTCTCAGTTCGAAGCACTTTGATTAGCTCTTTTCGTTTATTCATTTCATTTTTATCTAGGTATTCAGTGACTGTAAACTTGGAATTTCTGAAATATTGCCTATTTTGTAATATGTATCTAGTCATTTTTTTACTCAGTAGCTCTATTTCTAATAGCCTGTGCTCTCTGTTCCTTCCTATTCTCTTCTATGTAGCCTACTAAGTTAACATTTAATATGTTATGGAATATTTGAATTAAGCGATTATGTACGCTGTCCTCCGTTTCTTCATAGTATTCTTCCAGGCCATGCAGTACAATCTTTTTACTATTATCGTTTATATCATTTTCAGTTTTAATGGTACCTGTATGTGCATTCTCGGTAACAGTAGTTTGGGAGGACCTATTTTGGAGTTCTTTCAGTTGCGTTTCGAGATGTGCTATTTTTCCATTAATATTTGTAATTTTGTTTTGTATTTCCTTGTATTCAAAAGTTAATGTATCTGTTCGCTTACTAAATTCTGATTTGAATTTTGAGATAGCGTTTGTTATCTCATGTTGGACAGTACACTTTATTTCCTGTATTATTGATTGTTTATTACTATCGAATTTTTGAAATAAACGCTCACATAATTGTTCATAATTCATGGTATTTGTTAGATATCTCTCTGGGGAAGGTTTAGACAAGTATACCGTATCGCCCGTTACACTAATATCTTTTTGTATTTGATCGTCAACAGACGTATGAAAACTAATCCCTTTATGTTTGTCTTGGGCTGGTGATGCTTTTCTTCTAATAATAATGTTGTCGTCTTGTTTCTCTGTATAAGCTCGCACTGGAGTATTTGTATTATCTTGTTTGGGGATTTTACACCTGCAGGCTTGACACTGCCAGTTACGTTTGTGGTCTGCTGTCATGGTATTGTAAAATCGTTTTTCTGAAACGTTTGCGCATATCAAATCATATTTGTCTTCGTAATATAAACATGTAAGGAATTGTCTGTCTGGAATAATAGATTTACATCCCACACACTCCATCTTGCGGTAATATTTTGGACTTTTGATGAGTTTCGAATCAGTATTGTGGATGTTACAGCTACTCCTCACTAGATGGCGTTACGTATAAACTGTGGGAGCTGAACGGCGCCTAGGATACAAAGTCCATATATAGGTTTTAAGCGACGGGTTCCGGTCATACGTTATGTAGGTTTGAAAATAACGCACTGTGCAAGTTAACAGTATTTCACTTATTTATCATTTTATGTATTATGTACAGATTTTTTTTACATTTAGCTCTTCGTTTATTATTTTTTGATCGAAACACTGTTGTTATTTCACTTTCAAGTTTTTATAGTTATTATTCCGATTTTTGTAACACAAACACTGCCACACTCTATTTGTTACAAGTTATTAACTTTTATCAAATGTAATTTAAAGATCGTTATTGTTTACTATTTATTAATTTGTGTAAAGCACGGAGCTGTTGTTTACGTGTACGGCGCCCTCTCGCGGTATTTTGACGATTTATTTTGACGGTTTACTCGTCAGTCACTTTGAAACATTAAGTTGACAAGTTCCGTATGCCTGTAGTTTAACCAGTACCTTTACTCTTCAAATGCGGAACGCAGAAATGCTTACATTACACCTCGGCGGCAGATATAATATATTTGCAGTACCTCCCTGAATGAACACGGTTTTCTTTCTTCTGAAAAGTTGCCTTTAAAGATATATCATCATAGCTTACACGCATCCACTGCTGGACATAATCCTCCCATTGAGCACGCTGACACTGCCGGTCTTGTGCCGCCCGCATCCAGACGCTTGTAAGCTGTTCTTGCTGCAGGGCGCCCAATACTACATTTTCCTTGACGTGGTCGGCATTCCAGAACAAGTCCGTTCCATCGGCGATCAACCCTCCTGTAGACATTTTTAGCCCACTACCACTTAAGCTTACTGATTTTGCGAACTATGTCGGTCAATTTATTTCTCTGACGTATGACCTTATTAGGGATTCGGTCAATCACAGAGTAAAGATACAAGCAAAATAAAATTAATACTAGCAAATTCCAAGCCCATATCTTAACAGCGAACTTTATAAATTTTCTACCAGTCTATAAGCTGGGATCCACTGTAAATAGGCAATCCCTTGATCCAATCACTTCGAACCAGTATTAATGTGCGTCATCAGTCTCTCTGGAACTGATTAGATCGGGCCGATGCAACCTTCCAATTTACTTACAACGCCAACGTCGCAACTTACGAACCACCCTCTATGAAAATAGAACTTTGCCACAGTAAGCTGGAAATTCTTGAACGATAACATGTTTAATGTGAAAAGGTTCTAAGTCGAGTAAGAAATACGTGAGTTAGTATCTTTTGGATTAAGAGGTATACTTATTAATGACCGTACTACAACTCCTTGGCAACTCGTTAGAACGGCAATAAATAACGTACCAACAGAACTGCTTTTCGCGAACCTCTTTTAATCTTTACTGCTGGATTGCTATTATGTTTTTTTTTCTTGTTTCTTCTTTAATCGCTCCGGGTAAATGATGTTCCAGCACGATTCGAATATAACGAGTTTTGTTTCCGACATTACTAAATTAGATACCAGTGTCGAAAGGACCTTATAGCCTGAAGGTAAGCTGATGTAAAAGAACACATCAAATTATTTTTTTTAAAAACATTATCGTTAGATTGTCTTAAACCATTTGTCTTATTATTGACGACCTGGTTTGATACCGATAGGGTAACGAACTTTTGTAAATAATTTCAACTCTGGGTATTTTGACCAGTAAATCTAAAGTTCATTCATTGCTATGGCACTCGTAGTACAAAGAATTGCCTAATTTGAGACTAGGCAATTAGTGTTATTATTGTTATGCTTTAAATAAAATCAGAAATATCTCCATTTCATTAATAAAAAAGTTATACTCGAGATCGTCACTTTGATTAAAATCATTCATAAAGCAGATTCCCCTAAGAAAAATGAGTAATGAACTCTAGGTGTTAGGAATCGATACAACTTTTTTTTGTTTCTTTAGTTTGTAAAAAAATTAATTCTGAAATAAAGTCAGTTGTCCCTCGCCCCTCTAGAACCGATTCAGCACGGGAAAAAATTGTTTTAGAGTAATACCGACTCACGTATAAATATTTGTACACATTTATTATTTAAAGACGTCGTAACGCACCCTAGGTGTGATAAGGCCATATCCGCAAAATATAAGTATACATATTATATAATATATAAGTATATATATATATAGTAACATAAGGCCCTTAAATGGATTTCTGCCCTAATAATATACTTATTGTATTGGTGCTTGGTAGATTAATACAAGGTATAAAATGATACATATAACTGGGTATGTAATCAACAAAACACGTAGTCAAACGAAAAATAATAAAAACCTTCCCCGACGAAAAAAGAAACACAAGAAGCGCATCAAGTTTGATATGCGGTATTAAAATGAAAACACAGGCAACGCATTATTTTAATGGCCTGTTTCATGTTTACATGCGGCAACCGACGTCAGATAACATTGAACACAGGGATTATAAGAGCCTTATTCAACTGTAAGCGAACATACCAATTATCTATAGTCAAAGTAATTCCCTGTATCATGGGTACCAGAGAAATGAAATTTATTCTAGAGTCTTGATATTACCTCCAATACTGAAAGTAATGCAATATGGGATCACGGTTAAGCATCAATATGACGTCAATGTTTCACAAAGAAATTTTATTGACTAACTCTAAATCATTTACCATCAACTGTAGATAGATAGATAGATAGATATACACTTTATTGCTCACATACAATAACAAAAACAGTACATAGACAACTTAAAACTAATGTGGGCAAAGGCGGTCTTATCGCTAAGAGCGATCTCTTCCAGACAACCTTTGAGGTATAGGAAAGCTAATCTAAGGAGAAGAGGTAGTGTGCCAAAGTCAGAAACGTATAAGTAGTATAATATATATATATATCGAATAATAAATAAACAAATAACGGTGTACTAGACTTACATATATATTTGTAAATAATAAAGAAATATATATACCTAAATATACTTATACTTACCAATAAATATATAAATACATGTTGCATACTAGGAACGTTTCAGAAGATAGTTACGCAATGCAGTTTTAAAAATAAGAAGCGACTTGGAATGTCGTATTTCAGACGGAAGTTCGTTCCACAATTGTGCAGCCATAATCGTAAAGGAGTTCATGTAGTATCCTGACCGGGTGAAGGGAGGTTTCAGCAAGTTATCCGCCTTGGACCTTAGTTCGCGATTGTGATCTTCACCGAGAAAACGAAAACGTTCCTTAAGGTAAGGTGGGCTTCGAGGGTCATACAGTACATTATAAAGGAAACTGAGAACGTGCTCCTCACGGCGCTGCTTGACAGAAAGCCACTGAAGCCTTCTCCTATACTCAGACACGTGATCGAACTTGCGCAACCCGTATATGAATCTGACGCAAAGATTCTGCAGACGTTGGAGCTTGCCTAATAGATCATCATTGAGGTCAATAACACAGACATCAGCATAATCTATAATAGGTAGGAGCAGCGATTGCGCGAGTTCAATCTTGGTCTTCACAGGAATCAGATTTTTCCACCGTCGCAATGAACCGGAGGCAGCAAACTCCTTTCTACTAACCTCAGCGATATGTGGCGCCCAAGACAGGGTGGAGTCAAAGAGAACGCCAAGGTTTTTGACAACACTGCTGAAAGGTAAAGGGAAGGAGTCAAAGACGAGCGAGGGAACAGACGTATAATTTATCTTAGCTATCTGCTTCGAGCCACCAATGACGATGGCTTGCGACTTGTTGGGATTGACTGTAAGGCCATGGGTTCGACTCCAATTGTGTATTGTCGCAAGGTCGTCATTAAGTTCAGCAATTAAACTATCTAAACCATGCACAGGAGACCGGGAATAGATCTGAAGATCGTCAGCATACAAATGATACTGACAAGAAAGCAAGGGAGTAAGGGAGTTAATAAATATTGAAAAAAGAAGAGGAGAGAGGACCCCACCCTGAGGCACACCAGCAGTAACATCACAGAAGGTAGAATGCTTGTTATCGACACGTACACATTGCCTTCGCCCAACGAGATAGTGGCGAAACCACTCCACAACCGAATCTGATACCAGGATAGATTTTAACATTGCTAAAAGGATGTCGAAATCAACAGTGTTGAAGGCGTTGCTGAAGTCTAAAAGAACTAATACTGTCAGATGCTGAGACGACATACCTTCGCGAATGTCGTCAGACACCTTGGTCAAGGCAGACACAGTGCTATGCCCCGAGCGGAAACCAGACTGGAAAGGGCTAAGGATATTATTGAAGTTCATGAAAATTGTGATCTGATTATGGACAAGACGCTCAAGAACTTTGGAAAGGAACGGAAGAATAGAAATAGGACGAAAATGAGAGGGTAGAGATGGATTAGAGGTTTTAGGAACAGGGACTACAGCAGCCTGACGCCAACATGACGGGAAAGTGCCAGTGTCAAGAGAAAAGTTGAAAATATGGCAAAGTATAGGAACCAGAATAGAAGAACCATGTAACATCATCCTACGGTTTATTCCATCCAGTCCTTCAGCATTGGATTTTATGGCCAAGATGTTTTTCTCAACTTCACTCTCGGACACAGGCCTAAAGGAGAAAACCGGATGTTGTGAGTCATGGGCAGTAGAAAGTGACTGTAGCGTAGATTGCTTGATACTAGAAGAAAGAGAGGAAGGCGTTGTGAAATGCGAGTTCAAGGAGTTAAGGTCAAGATTAAAGGGAGTAGGAGATTTTGATTTGCCAATACCAAGGGAATTTAGGAAAGACCATACCTTAGCAGGATCACCATTAGAAACCGAGGCATGTATGTGACGGCGCTGCGCATCCCTGCACACCCTGCTACAGCGGTTGCGAAGTTCCTTAAATCTACGGTGGGTTTCATCTGAAGGATCGTTTCTATACCGCACCTTAGCAAGATTGCGCTTGTTCATCAATGCCCTAATTTCTGCAGTGAGCCAAGGGGCAGGAAGATGTTTCAATCGAACAGGACGGAGTGGAGCATGTATATCATATAGCTGTATTAGTATTGAGTTGAAAATTTCCATCTTCTGATCTATAGTAGGGGCTCTAAGTACAGCGTCCCAGTCAATACCGTTAAGGTCAAGCATAAATCTTTCCTCATCAAAGTTCCTGAATCTGCGCTGCATGACCACTCGTGGTTTAGGCTTAGGACAACGGATTCTGTACGAAAGGTAAATAAGGTCATGATAGGAGAAGGCCTCGGCCGGAAGTTGACCGTGAGCAGTTACATGATTAGTAGAAGAGACAATGGCAAGGTCCAACAAAGATGGCTGGCAGTCAGGAAAGTGATGTGTTGAGGAAGACGGAAGAATGTTCAGATTAATAGAATCCACGATTGAGCGAAGTCGAGTAGAACGGGAGTCGTGTTTGAACAGACAGGTGTTAAAATCACCCATAATAACTGTATGATCAACCGTGGGTACCAAATCTTCCAACAAAGTCTCAAATTTACTGAAATAATCAATATTTAGGTTTGGACTATAAAAAACTCCCAAAAGGAGCTTCTGATGGCCCAAAAGCACCTCCACAAAAAGATGTTCCGAGGATTCAGAATAAAGAGAGGGGGATTTGTCAAGAATACTGAAAGGAAGATTACTCCTAAGATATATAGCAACTCCTCCGCCACCCTTGCCAGTCCTGTCATTACGAATGAGATGGAAACCAGGAAGGGAATAGGAAGAAGAAGGGAGACATGGTTTTAAAAAAGTTTCAGAAACCAAGATGGCGTTAATGTTCTGGCTATTAGAGAAAGTGCTCACCAAATCAGTGTAATGCGCTGGAATACTTTGGGCATTTATATGGACTGCATTAAAATTTTTTCGCAACAGTTGAAAAGTTAGATTCCAGAAGTTCATCTAACGGTTGTGACAAACTGTGAAAACTACTATGCGAAGACGCCGAAAGAAAATCCGACTCATCACTCAAAAAATCGTTACCATTATTATCATTAGTTTGCAACATTAAATATAATAAAATATGTACCTATATAAATTCAGCAATATATAGTTATAAAATAATAATAATATATAAAAAATAATAATAATAATAATAATAAAAGAAAATATGAACACAATGAAAATATAAAAATAAAACCAAAAATATCCATAATACCCACCAGCAGTGTGAAAGAGAATCGCTTAGAATGTCAAAATTAACAAATATAAAAAAAAAAAACAACAAAACAACAACAAATACAAAATAATAAGTACTAGGTTTGAAAAATAAAACAATAAAAAGTAACAATACAATCGAAATGGATCACAGAATTTGTCACATTTCCGAACGAACATTTTCGTTATCACTGTTAGACAAGGGCTTTATGCCAAAGCCGTTAAATTTGTACAAAAAAAGATGCTAGTGACAGTTGACGTAAACCAAAAATTAATGAACGAACGGAACCACTTAAAAGTTGCATTATTAAAAAGTTAAAAATTAAGTAGGTACCTCGAGAATAAAAGAAAAATTGAAACTAAAAATGAGGGTCCTATATTTTGTTTTCCGCGGTACTTGGAGAAATAGCAAGAAATCCAGACATTGTCTCCAACCTGTGTCTTCTGCCATCCGGTGTCTTGACATGAATCGTTCCGTCCAAGGTCCAGCAATTTGTAACACCAAACTTTAGCCTCGCAGCTACAAAAACGTCATGACGGGACTTTGTGAGGAATTCGGAGAGAGTGACCTTTGTACCCTTTAGTGCAACTTTGCTCTTCCATACCGCTGACCGCACCGTTGCATCAGTAAACTTGACGACAATGGGCCGCGGATTGGTGTTTCTGGGAACCTGCTTACCCAACCGATAACTAGCGGCAATACTGCTTGCAGAGAGGCTGTGAACTTTACACTTTGTTGACAAAGTGGAAACTACGACGGCACAGGTGTCTTCGTTCTGCTGCTCAGGAATGCCATGCACTAGCAACATCTTACGCCGGAATCTCATCTCCACTCTGTCAACCCTGTTATGAAGAGCCTCCATCTCAGCACGCAGCACTGTGAGGCCGTTGTACACAAAAGTTTTGAAGTTTAAGAACTCTATGTTAAGTGCTGCAATGCTATTAGGGTTCTTACGTGTGGTTGATGCCTGGTTTAACTCTGCTTGGAACTCTGCCATCTTCTCTTCAAACATTTTGGCCATTTTGTCCAAGTTAAATTGCATCTCTGACTGTAATGTGTCATTAATTTCAGATTCATAATGTATCAGTCTGTTGTTATTCGAGCTTATAACCATTGAGAAGTCGTCAGCATAAATAACATATTTATGTTCAGTTATCAGTGGTACGTAATTTATGTATAATAAAAATTATAGAGGCCCTAATATGATGCCCTGAGGAACCCTAAACCTATTTAATACGTAATTCAAACAGCAAGTGTTAATAAAATTATTTTTACCTAAGTAGTTTAGTTCTACGTATTGCTGCCTATTTTACAGAAACCTTTTAAACCAATTTAATGCTATGCCTCTGATTCCATATTTCTGTAATTATTTAGCGAATGATTTAGACATATCGAACACTATCCCAGAGCTTCTATATCACTATATCGATAATACTTAAGACTGCTTTTGTTGTTGTGTAAGTATGCAAGAAGTACCTATTTCTGCCACCAAGCAGAAATATGAGCATAACTACTATTAGGCTTGTCGACTTTATGTCTCAGGGTCCAGGTTGCAGTGTACAATAGATCATGCGATTTCGAGCTTTGAGTGGCACTGCAGCTGCTATGGGTAGGCGTGTCGCTTACCGCCAGGCGTACTCAAAAAAATATCATAAAAAAACTATTACAATGGTCCAAGCGTTTCATGTCCTCCTTTAAGAAAGAAAATAAATGTGAATGTTTTTTGCATAAAACATTATGATAAAATATTCCAATAATTATTATTATCAAGCGACAATGTGTACGACGTTTTTACATAAAATTTTGATAAAATAAAAAGTTTTTTAATGGCTTATTTTACAATACTTTTGTTGACAATATGTTAACAATAGGTTGTTGTCTTAGTTCATTAGAATTTAACAATTTGTTATTATATACATAATCAACATTTGATTACACAATTTTTCAAATGTCGTCAACGACAGAGGTCGTCGTTTTTCTTAATTTAATTACAACATAAATAAATTAAAGTACTATTATGGAACAGTTCATCATCATCATCATCACGTATCATCATCCACAGCTTGACTTTACTCATTGCTAGGTATAAGCTTCCCGTAATAATAATTAAATTGAGGATGCCGTAAAGAATGGCCAGATCAAGAAACCATTATCCTACGAGCGTGTATGAAAGCACTGATTATATTGATGAGGCAAAAGAAGGCAGTTGTCTCTGCCTGCTCTTCTCTACTCTATTATTCAACTGCTTTTGACGTACCTTAACTGAATTTTTATCACGTTTTTGATATTATAACATTATCATAATTTACAAACATTTGTTAGGATTATTATTACTTATTTTGTGTTAATCTTTTATTTTCTTCAAACATTTTTTATCCAATTTTGACGTAAATATGATAAATAATAATGATATAATTAATTAATTGAATGATTAAATTGTATCACTACATTTATACTTTTTATGTTAACCATTGTGATCTAAATTTTTATATTGGTGTTAATATATTTCATAATTGTAATAATTAAGGACATAGCTTGTTTAAGAGATTAATAATTCGTTAAGTTATTATCATTGTAGTGCCCTTACAGGGTTCATGTGCTGGAATACTATTATGTAACACCTCTGTTAATCCACATGAGTCAATGAATAAATGAATTATGAATTACTCCGATGAGCAAAGGGCGTGAAGTATTGGTGATGTAATTATGACCATTCAACACGTTCTTGCAGCTAGTGTCACCCATCTCACGACTTTTAGGCTGCCTTTCCACCTGAAATGTGAAACGGTGTGATGTTTTCTACCAAAACTGTACGAGGATGCGTTACGGACTCTTTTCAGCTATGCGCGAGCGGGGTACGGTGTGGTGGGGTGAGCGGTGGCGACATGACAGTGTCAATTAGTGTCATACTTTCAGTAGCTCGTGTACGACTTATCCTATATCAGGCGAAACTTCAGGCAGATTGGACTTTTCAACTTATGACTCAGGGTGAAGGGCGCAGTGCTCCTCAGACTTTTGAGACTTAAACCTATGAGCTATATAAATGTAATCTCCTAAAAGAAAAAAATTAAGAACTCATTTAAATATTGATTACTTTCCTTCTACAAATAACTTGTACATTGCTTTTACCAAGAGAAATGGCGGTACAATTCGAGATACAGGACTTTCTAGTTCAACTGTAGTAGCTTCATCTATTCGACTTAAGAGCCTATTGTGTTGAAGTTCTTCAATTTAACATTTTAATTATGTACATTTTTCATTAAATAATATGTTGTTAATTGTAAACCTTCCGTCCAAATAATGAGACGTATTTTCGATTTATATACGGCTGATATTTCTTTGAACATAATCTAAAACGAATATTCACCTTCCACCTACACAGTTGAGAAAAACTTTTAATTATGTAACTTTAAGCAAATATTAACGTTATATCTACACAGTTAAGGAAAACTTTTAATTGTAGCAAACTGATGATCGGGAGTAATATAATGGAAAAATTACACAACAATGTAATCATTCTTTCCGTAAAAGAAATTGCTCCGAAGCTTGTAAGTAAATTGGATACCTGTCCGTAGTCCGAAATGACATTTTCCAGAAATAACGTTTCCTCGAATTTTCATAACCTCGAAAGTAATTTTGAGAGGAAAATGTTTTTTCTTTTAAACCAAACTTAACCTAACCTAACCGAACCTAATCGTGTCTTTGCGATAAACATTCAACATATCTTAAAAGAACGGTTTCGTTATAATTTTTGTTATAAAATCGTTATAAAGGTTTTGGGTGCAATGAAAAAAATAATCGAGTTTGTAATAGGTTACCATGTAAATTCCTCGCTATTTACTTTTCAAAGTTTTGAATCGTTTTATAATGATTTTTCGTCGTCATTTTGTCTTTGCTTTGTTCTGTCACTCCTATCAAAATTCTCGAATAGACAAGACGTGCTATCTCTCATCATGTATCACTCCATACTAAATTACAAATACAATTTCTTTCACACACATTATTCGAAGATACTATATACAGCTCCCAATACGTCAAAAAATTTAAGGATAAACCTCTACAAGGTTTTTTCGGGGCTCTCAAGGCTACGCTACTATAAACTAGAACCTACAGAACATGCTTCAGGGATACAACTGCTCTTTTCTACATATTTGTTGCTCAATTAAAAAAATGTTACATAGTGGTTAGTCGATAACTTTTTTGTTCTTAATATAGGAGAGTTTTAAAATTGACATGTACATACATCTTTTATAGATCATTGCTTTCATGTATACTTCGTTTTTTTTTTATTAGACAGAAGGGAATTTTGGGTCCTTTATCAGGCGTTATTTTATTGTGTCTTTTATAAGCAAAGCAATTTAATAAACACCGTGTAACGAAATTCTCACACATATTCACAAAATTTATGTAATTAATGCGTGTTTTTACTCAGGATATTCACTAAATATTAAATAAAAACTTGCTATCTTTACACACTTCATCTATTTCATTATCTTGCGCTATAAAAACACACAATTTATTTTAACTTAACTTATGCTGTAAAAAACTATAGATACGTTATGTGGGGACTCTCCTTCAACACTGGAGGGCCTACCCCACTAAAACCGCCCCGGGTTTACCTCCCGCCGGTTGAGTCGGCGCCGTGGGGTCGGTGCACATTCACCGCGCCAACGGAGGGGCAGGTCAGTTGTCCTCCGACCCGCTCCCCAGACGAGTGAGGACGTGCAGGCTCCGGAGTCCCTGTCCAGAGCCCGCTGGCCTCACTAGGGGATCAGGCGAGCAACGAACTGCCTTCGCCTTCTCCCCGTACGTCTGCGCCGAAGCGAGTGCGCGTCTGACGCGTCCGCTCCGCAGCCTCCTTTTGCGACATAACCTCTCCGCAAAAGGAGGCCACCGCCTGCCAGGACTCCTCGCTATCGAGCATGGCGGCAACCACGCTCGGCAGTACAGTCCCCGTCAGATTGCGGTGCTGCTCACCCCACCGGTTGCACACCTCCAGGGTGTGCGCTGCGGTGTCATCCGCAGCGCCGCACTCGTGGCATGACGGGGACGGTTCCCTCCTCGCCACCTTGTGCAGGTAGTGACCGAAGCAGCCGTGCCCGGTCAGCACCTGTACAAGGTGGTACGACAGTGGCTCGTGGGACCGGCTCACCCACTCTACGAGGACAGGACGGATCGCCCTTGTGGTACGAGCTCCATAAGGGGGATCCGCCAAGCCCTCTTTCCACCGGTCCTTTGGGATCACTTCTTCATTGTTTACGTTTTTTCTAATTCTATTAAAAATGAAGTGTAGTTCGTATTATTTTTATTAATTTCATGTGATAAAAGCACTTTTGACGTATGATCACATGTGACTTTATTATAACAAGGGTATGATGATATCAAGGGTTTTTATAAATAAAGAGCCGCGAACACATTATTTTTAATCTATACGTTCCGAATGCACAAAAAGCAAATGTTGGCATAACGTAATCCCCTGGGGAATCATTTTTTTGGCTAACGTTAATCGTAATATTGTTGGTAAAAGCCCTGCGCTATAAAAAAAGTAATAATTCATGGCAACAATTTGCGAGTTATTTAATTAACATTTTAATGATTTGTTCAATATATTTTTATGCGTATTTTTCGTGACTTGAAATTTGCATCAACTTAAAGTTACATATAATTACTATTTTTTAGAAAACATTGTTTTGATTTTAAATTATTATGTGTATCGCCAGTTATAATAATGATAGATCACTTATTTCAGACTGGAACGCACAAAAATATTACTTACAAAACAATAATTTGAAGCTACTTTAGTGAAATAAATTTAATTGACAAGAAAAATGCAATTATATACGTCACTACTTTATTTGACCAGTCGTGATCTTTACACAGTACGTCTGTACGATATGTAATAATAGCTAGAATGCCGTTGCCTTCCTTACGAAATAGAAATTACCGTGTACGGCACAATTAAATTTCACCCCAAACATTATTACTATAGTTTATTCCAATACATTTTAAACGAAAAGGTTTGGTTCAAGTTCTAAAGTAATCTCTCAATAAATCGAATAAGTAACACTTTCACGTATATTTCGAAGATTTTGACTTCATATCTCATCACTGTTTCCAACAATATGAATTTCAATAATATCGCAAAATCTTATTTGAAAAATGGTAGTGAAAAAGTGAGGTTATGTTTTAATTATAGATGTATGAATAGTCTATGGTTGCATAGTTCTGTACGGGAAAAAATATTCGGTTCATTCAATTAAAGTTTTTGTAATCGATAAGTAAATCGAAAATTTCAATCGCAATCGATGGAGTTTCTAAGTGTAAGGATTTGAAGGAGTATTTAAAATTAAGATTTCGGAAATTTTAAATATGGTTTTATAGGTTATGTAAGGAAAACCGATCATATGACTGAATCAAACAAATCGATTCATTCAATTAATTAATCGATTTGTAGTGTTGCCATTACAATAGGCCATCACTAAACCGTCTATGGCGGGTCAGTGACTTGTTTGTTTACTTTTCGTATAAAATGGATTGGAACAGACGATAGATACATTATACCAGTACCTGCTTAGAGGTACGTACCTTAAAGTCGCTTTTAAATTAAATGTACTTTTGGAGTATTCATTCACAATAATTCTTCCCTTAAACAGGGATGGTGACATCACGTGTTTTTTTTTTTTTTTTTTTTTTTTTTATTGCGACTCGACAAAATGACTGCACCGCGCCTGATGGAAAGTGCGAATACAGTCCAGAGATGAGAGTAACGGATGGAAAACACAAATATCTTCACTCCGTCACTATCATTTTGCCGGTCTGGCCAAATGCACTGGATGTACACCAACTGATCCCTGAACGCGATTCGCAAAAGCGTTTCACTGTGGAGGGTTTTCCGCCGTGTGTACTGTGGTCGCTATCCAGTCGGCACAGAGCCTACCACAATGCTAAGCAGATGGACACTTGTGACGCCCTCGGTCGCCTCTTACGACCCCCACGGGCATGTATGGGGAGGCGACAATGTATTCTTAAGCCGTCGCCCCACGGCTAAATGTATTTTGTGACCCAGTAATTTTAACGACGTGTATTAAAGAGACCTATCAATACTTGTGATTCATAATCAACGCATCAAAAAAGCTAATTGGGTCGCAATGAAAATGAATGAAAATTAAATCTGCCCAAATGGCAGAAATCTGCCACAAATGGTCACACTGTTCTCAATCTCAAACTGACATTGACATTGTCGTATCTCTAATAAAATAAAACACTTAACTGTCGTATCTCTCAGTTAAATTGTCTAAACATTTTTGTCATATTGTGTTTTATTTTTTACTTTATGTCGTTATTGTTTAATTTGATTAGGTATTTTATAGCTTTAATGTTTTATGTGTGTACTGTACCGTATAGAGCAGACTACGGCGAGCGTCTGTTACATTTCAAATTGGAGACATTAAAGACTCGAAGACAAGTTATCGACCTAACTTTCCTCTAAAAGGTTTTACATAGCCAGGTAGACACGCCCCAAATAATGTCTCAAGTTAACTTGGCAATACCCAGAAGGCTTCTACGTTACCCAGTGCGAAATATATTTTCGGTTCTTATTTCTCGTACTAATAATAAAATATGCCATTTTTCTCCACTTTACCGTAGCATGAGAACTTTCAATAACGTAAATACAGACGTGGTTGACATCTTCCACGACTCATTATATAAGTTCAAACGGAACGTAACAAGTGCTTTAAACTCCTAAGACGCCACGTCTCAGGGGTTTTGTTTAATAATTTTTTAGATAGTAGTATTTGTGCTTTTTTTTCTGTACACTATTTTTATTTCTATTTGCTTTTTAAATTAAAGTTCTTTTTTTCTTTGTAAATGCTGTATATGCCTGGAATGGTGCAACATACTGTATAAAAAATTATATGTTACAACATTGAAATTTTTCTATGTTTGTGCAGATGGTGTATCTAAATAAATAAATAAATAAAATACTATAAAATAACCAATACTTTAGATAGAGAAACATTCAATAATGCTTTAAAATAAAACGTAAATACAAGAACGTTACCCAATCTATGACCGATCTGAATGAATTGTGTTGTGTTCTTGGATCTAGTCTAAAACACATTGTTTTGCAATTTCTTTCTCCCGATCGTTACTCCCGCCTTCTAAAAATATACTAATAACTAGGCATAAACTAAAACGTAAAATTATACTGGAAAAATCCATAAACGGCACTTCGTTGATTTTGGGTCATCTTTCGCCATTCTTCTTTCACTTTACCCGTCTTTCTATACATCTACAAAAATGTACGTTTACATATTGTATACGGACTCTATACACATATAACACAGAGGACTACGTGACGGAGATCCCGTGATGAAACGATTTATTGGGGTACGTGGTTCTCAGCGAATGCTCTGACTTTGTGTCGCCACTTGTTATTGTGAAGCCACGTTTTGTTGTGTACTCTAGTTAGTGTATTAAAGTTTATATTAATTACCCATCTCCAGTTCTAGATTGCTATTAAGATTTTGCTTCAGTTAACTGTCTTTCTTCATAAAGATATCTTGATGGGTGAAATATACATTTTTTTTTAAATAATATTAAGTGACGAGACAAACAAGTCGTGCGCCTGTTGTTGAGCTACACGCCTGTCCATAACAGTTGCAGTGCCACTCAGAGATTTACATCGCAAAGATCTGAGGGGTACTGCCACTGCGCCCGTCACCCTGAGACATGGTAAGTTGACAAGTCCCGTGTGCCTGTTATTTCACCAGCACCCTTGCCCTTCAAAACCGGAACACAGGCAAGCTGACATTACTGCTTTGCGGCAGAAATAGGTAAGGTAGCAGTACTTCCCTGGACGAACTCTTTCACAAAAAAGTGACTTTTATAATAATCATTGATTTTGAATCTATATTTATAAGCATTATATTTATAAGATTTCGTTGTAGGTATAATTTAAAGTTCCATGTCGACAAAAGTCGCATTTACGATGGCCAGAGTGCAAAGCCATGTTATTGCGTGATGTCGAGGACGCCCCTAGAGGGTTATGACGTCTGTCTTTTTTCTCTTTTTTCAGGGTGAACGATATCGGTCCGGCTGTTGCATAATCGAGTGGGGTATCATTATATCACTTGAGTAGATGCATGCTGTTTTAGGGGATATATCATACTTTTAAACGCGGAATCGGCTAGAGCTAGTGAAAGAGTTAATTCAGGGAAATACTGTCGCCACGTTTTATATCCTGCATGTTTTGTCACGTGTTGTCAGGTAGCCTTGGTTTTAATGTAATGTCAATTCTATTATTGGGTTTAATAGAGTTTATTAACATCAAGAACGTCGAAAAGTAAATTTAACTTATTAATTATAATCAAGACACAGAAAGGGTATAATTACGAACATTCTTATTACGGTCCATGTCAAGGGCACAATATAAAAACTACGTGTGCACACCCGCCGCGCGCCTTCTACAGACCAGGATTGTTGCGGATGCAGGTTGTTTACACATAAGCGGATGCTGATGTGGATGCTAATTTTAGGTATTTAAAAAAACGCGAAAAATGTATATCTTTACTGAATCTATCTACTACATTAAAAAGTTTTCTATTTTCTTTGGTATTGTAATAAAATATTATTACAATGATTTTGTGACATTTATTAACAAAAGAAACAATAGCTGAGCTGTCTTTTCAGCTTACAATCGGTTTCTGGAAGGTTTGCAAATTATACCAGCGTGCGTTTTAGGTCATGTCACGACATGGACATCCGCATTGAACACACACACAGACGCACACATTCGCATAATAATAAAAGGCGCGTGAGACGTCCGGCGCTATGCAATGCGAGTGCATCGCGAGACTATGCGAATGTATGCGTCCGTACACGGCACGTGGCGGGCATGCACACATACAAGCCACGCTGCTACGTTTAAATAAATAAACAGAACAATAAATACAATAGAAGTGCTTACGTAACACGTGTGCCAACAGTTCGCGGAGTTCCGCAAACTTGAGCTCAGTCCGCCATTTTGGCATTATGGTCGTGTCAATTATCACGCGCAAAACTTCGAAAATCGTAGAAAAATACCTTCTTTCGCAACTTTGGAGTGCAAAAATGATAGTTACACTTAAACAAAAAAAAAAAAAAAGGATTATTATATATATATATTATATTATATATATTATATAATATAATATTATATTATATTATAATATGTTAAATATATATAATATAATATAAGTGGTGTTTCGCATCTTCATTAAGTCTTATTCTATTTCATTTTAATCAGGCGCGCACACATACAAGTCACGCATCTTCGTTTGTATGGAGCTACCATACCTAGTAGTAGTTAGTAGCAATAGAACTCCTTGTGAAAGAGTTCGTCTAAGGAAATACTGCCACCTTACCCATTTCTGCCTCCAAGCAGTATTGTTAGCATTACTGCGTTCCGGTTTAGAAGGGTAAGGGTGCTGGTGAAAATACAGGCACATGGGACTTGTCAACTTTATGTCTCAGGGTGACGGGTGCAGTGAAAATGCCCCTCAGAACTTTGCGATTTAAAGCTCTGAGTGGCACTGCAACTGTTATGGACAGGCGTGTAGCTTACCATCAGGCGCACGACTTATTCGTCCCGTCACTTG
>NW_020653850.1:20052193-20062793 GCF_003589595.1 Hyposmocoma kahamanoa | reverse complement strand
ACCTAATTGAAATCTTTACTCTGAAAAATTTTAATAAAGAATTCCCTAATGAAAATTAATCTATAAATTACAATGTAAACAGTCCCTCCACCATTTCAACGGCCAATGAGGTAAAACGGAATCACGTAATCGCCAAGTTGGCGCAAAACCCGACTTTATATTAAATCGTAAATTTTGACAAACACCGTATGAGCCAATTCCCGGCGCACTTATTTCGCCGCTTATACGAAAATCGCCTAGCGTGTAAAAACGAATTTTCAAGTAAATATCGTTATAATATCGTTACTAAAAGAAAAGAAACATGACACACGATACATATCGCATGATATGTGACAAGAGACTTTGTAAGTTTGTAACACATTATACAAGATTCACCAAACACGGTGATATTACGATATTTTCATGTGTACAGTTAGTGTACGTAATTGATTAGATTCGAAAAAATATCGTTATGACATTGTTTCGAAAAGGAAACATAACATGACATACATGTCACATGATACGTGACTGGAGAGTTTGCAAGTACGTGACCATGATATTCACGAAACACGGTGATATCACGATATTTTCATGTGTAGTAAGTGTATGTAATTTATTAGATTCGAAAAGTGTCGTAGTAATATCGTTATGACATTGTTTCGAAAAGAAAACAGAACATGATTCATGAAACATAACACATCATAGACTAAATACCGTAACAACACGATATTTTCATGTGTAGGTGGTATACGTAATTTATCAGATAATTGGTCCTTATGACATTACTTCCATATTATATATCTCGATATAGACAACAGAAGAAATCGCCAATGATCATGAGCCCTACACAAAAACTTTACGTCGTTAATAATAAGCTTTTTTTTATAATATGAAATGACGGAACGAATAAGTCGTGCGCCTGATGGTAAGCTACACACCTGTCCGTAACAGTTGCCGTGCCACTCAGAGCTTTAAATCGCAAAGACCTAAGGGGCACTGCCAATGCGCCCGTCACCCTGAGACATGGTAAGTTGACAAGTCCCGTGTGCCTGTAATTTCACCAGCACCCTTACCCTTCAAAACCGGAACACAGTAAAGCTGAAACACAGATTACTGCTTGGCGGCAGAAATAGGTAAGGTGGCAGTACTTCCCTGGACGAACTCTTTCACAAGGATCTCTACTGCTACTAAAAAAGTGACATAACTTCAAGATTGTGGAAAAAGGTCCACCTCGGCGTACATAATATCTGAACCAGGTCGATGATGTTCTGATAAAGGTCAAGTTAAAATTAATAAGAATAAACCGTACCGTGTGGAAGTGCACAGGTCTACACTTATCTTACAAGAAGACAGGCGTTGGAGAACGTATACATACATATGTAATTATACACTTAATCAAAATACGAAAAGCTCATCCTTCATCTTAGTTTTAGGCCTAAATGAACACGCGAAAAAATAATAGAATTCGATTGTCTAATAAAAGCAGAATCCATTAAAATTTCCTCATAATGACCTTACTAGCCTGTTTAGCAACTCTACTGTCCTTGTAGGTATAATTTAAAGTTCCATGTCGACAAAAGTCGCATTTACGATGCCCAGAGTGCAAAGCCATGTTACTGCGTGGTGTCGAGGACGCCCCTGGAGGGTTATGACGTCTGTCTTTTTTCTCTTTTTTGAGGGTGAACGATATCGGTCCGGCTATTGCATAATCGAGTGGGGTAACGTTATATTATTTGAGTGGAAGAACGCTGTTTTACGGGAGATATCATACTTTTTAACGCGGAATCGGCTTGAGCTAGTGAAAGAATTCATTCAGGGAAATACTGTCGCCACGTTTTATATCCTACATGTTTTGTTATTATGTCAGGTATCCTTGGTTCAATGTAATATCAATTCTAATATGCGACAAAGTGTCATGGTTAATAATATGGTAATATAGAGATTATAGCAATTTGTAATTGCCCTAATACATACTACAATTTATCATTAAACCTTCTGCGTGTCTCGACTGACACCACAAGTAAACACTAGAGCCACATGGTGGTAGGATCCTCTCGTTAGACGGGCACACCTTAAGGCCCCATGGTAATCCTCCACCGTCCCCTTAGATCAACACAAACCTCCAGCAAGATACAATATTCTTTTTATCTATTAAGTTTATAAAAATGATTATAACACGATGCACATAAACATGTTTAATATATCAGTGGTCCAACAGTTTGCACTGTGGTCCCTGGATGAAAAGATCCTTGGTTTTATTCCCGGTGTATTCAATTTGAGCCTGGGCGTGCTGAACGGTACCCAAGAGTGAATTCCGCTGCTCTTGTACTCATAGCGCAGGGAATTCCCTAGTTTGAGACCAGTTCTTTTATAACAATTTTACTCATTTTGCAACTTCTCATTCTAATTCGTAATTATATCGCGTGAAACTAAGAACTCTTTTGCATATTTCAATTAAGGGTAATTGACTTAGTTTTAATTTAATTGTCACATAATTGAATTTGAGCTTTTTATATCTACGTAGTCTTTTGTTAAAGTTTCAGTGTAGCAAGTCGGTTCTTCAAGTATTTAATTAAGTCATCGTATAAAGGCGACTTCACACGGTCCGTGATATTACGGGCCACGTCGCGACTCGCTGCCGAGCGAGATTTGCGTGCGCCACAGGCCTATATAACGACCCCGCGCCGCGGCACGGACGACATTCTTACTACGGGGTGTTGACACGAGCTCGCGCGTCGCGGCCCGTGCGTCTACGGGCCGTAGCAAGCCAACATAACTCTTTCGCAGAAAAATCTTGAAAATAATTGAAAACCGAAGGTTCCAACCATTTTCAGGTTTTCATTTGTGTGGTCATCAGGCACAATATTATTATAACAAATTAAATATTTATACTAATCCACAGACATATATCTAGATAGATGCCGCAAGTACAGCAATTTGTATGAAAACCAAGCGTGCCACATTTTTTGTACCCACTATGACGTCACAAAAACCATTTTGTGATGGAAAACCTCCTTCCGCTCTAAATCGATTGATTGAACGGAATACGCGTATCTACGCATATTCCATTCAATTAATTGATTCTAAATAGAATAATTTTTGTTCATGTATTTCTTGATTACAAGTAGTCGTAATATTAATATAGTAGAAAAATACTAAAATGAGATAGTTAAGTTCTTTATATTACTTGTTTTAAAAAAAAATTTCATTACTTAAAAAAATGAAGACTAGTTTTTAACCGACTTCAAATATTACAATTATTGTCGTTCCAATAAAATGAGCTTATTATATAACATCTATTTGTAATAGAAGATTTTACCGATTAACTGAAATAATGAAAATTCACGTCAATATATGAACTCACGACTGCCTTAATTAATTTTAGTAGATGGTTTTCTGTTGGTAATAGATCAAATTGGTGAATGGCAAGACAAATGAAAATGTTACTGCTGACAAAATGTGGTAAAATCTTATTAATCAGAAGAGGTTTACTTGATGGCCTCGTGTGAAACTTTTGTGATTTGTTTATTATTTCTCGGGTTTCTAACTCTACTACTCTACATATTTGGATAGCGTCTTAGGTGGGATAAACTACACCACCTTTGTCCTTGAAAGCAACGAACTCTGATGACCAACTCCAGGTTTTTCTAAAGACAGCGCACCGTTACATTCTTCGCATTCTATACTTTTTTGTATTACTCGTACTACATATCTGGCGATGTACGTAATGATAATTATTTGCTCACTATATTCGGACATTCGAGGCAACGTGCTGCAAAAATTATCGAAATTACAGATACTACTGACAATAGATACTACAAAACTGAAAAAAAAAAACGAACCGTTACTAAACGACATAACAAAGAACTTATAGAATATTTTTATAATATTGCTAAAGGCATAATAATTTTCGACCCTTTGTTTTCAAAATCGATCAGAATCGATATACATCACTAAATGTTAAACTTGGCCAAAAAATGTACAAGCGGCCGTACCACGAAACTGAATGCATTATACAAAAGTGCGTTTGTTCGATATTCATGGCGTATCAACAAAGGATCACAAATATATCGCACCAAGTAAAAGCCGCAATGTATTACAAACCATGAGGCATACACTCGGTTGCATATTTGTTTTTATGAATTCCATACAAAATCAAATAAATATTTTTAAAACAAATTATGCATCTTCTGATTACAAAATCACTTGCCCGTGGAAGGAAACGTCGCTGTTTACTCGTTTACCCACAGTTATGGTGCTTTTGCAGTTTATAATGGTACAATTATGTATTTTTAACGTTTTCTATTAGTGTTTATCTACAATAACGGTCGGTCGCGTTCTGAAGTGTAGCAACGGCAACTAAGTGTATTTCACTTACATTGGGCACGCGAAGTACGTACACATGCGGCGTCTAGCTAGATATATGTCTGTGTACTAATCTAATTAAGGGCTTTTTTATGTTTTCTTTTTCATTCAACTCATTTTCAATGGAAACCGTACCTTAAGTAATTTACTTAGCGCGCAAATTGGTTGTTTAAACAACTGCTTACATTCAACTTCGGCTACCTATTTCAGACACCACCTGTCGGCGCCGCTGATGCGAACCTTAAAGAGAGGCCAGAGGGCAGCGGGTCACATCACAACATAGTCGCCTTCAAGTTTTAATGATGTTTTCTCTAATACAAGTTCAAATATTTTGTTATAGAAAGTTACAGTACAACTGGCCTTACCATATTTTCAATCCCCTTTATGTGATCCCCTGCATACCACTTTTTCATAGACTACATCGTTACGCATTCTTTTAGAAATGGCAGCAACAATTAATTACAAAAACATTTCACATACAAATAAACTGCTAGGTGTTTTTCGTATGGAATATGTCTTTGTCTCTGATCACAGCAAAAATATATCTTCTAACTACACGAGTAACTACCACCTATTCGTCAGATGGTTTTACTTTAAAGACGTCTGGCAGTTAGGTATGAAAATGACTCGTGTAGCTATAAGATTAAGAAATTGGCAAATAAATCTCGGTAGTCTAATTTATTGGTGCGAGAGAGAATTTTCTCGCGCCGAAGAAAATCGAGCAAATTGATGGATTCCGCAAATTCCTGACTCGAAACCTACTGAACCGAGCTCTCCAATGATTTTTTGCGTATCCCATTTATTTTTAAAAGTTCCCGCCTTGCGTAATTGCTTTTAGAAAGCAAAGGAATCGAGGAATGAAAGATTTTTTACTCATCTTTTTGGCCCTAGAGAGCTTAGGTAGCGGTATTTTTTTACCTATAAATGGACGACGGGTCTAATACAAAAACCACGAAAAAAATGTCCCAAGTCAACCTATTTATACGTAGTGACATGTAAAGGAATATGAAAACGCTAAAACGAATTTAAATTGTAATGTCATCGCAGTACTGTCTAATTTTGCTTGCTTCGCTGTCAGTCGAACAAACGAAGACTAAAGCGTGAATGACGCTCTGTATACGATTTTAACGCCCTATAAGTTCGGACACTTTTTAGCGCGGACCCGACGTCCAAATAATTGTAAATCAAATGCCTTTATGTGTTTGTTTTACGTGCCTACGTATTTACGAGAATATAAGTATAAGTAAATGTAACAGACGAAATATTTAACGCATTCCATAACTGCCTCTGTAACCGAACGGTTACCATGCTGGATTGCCACGCAGAGGTCCCGGTTTCGATTCCCGGGCCGGGAGATATATTTGTGTGGCCTACATTTACTTCTATCGTGAGCTTGGACGTAAATTGTGGTTGTCTATATGTGTGTGTGTCTATGGTACCCGCGATACAGGGTTTCCCTAGTGCGGGGCTATGAGTGTATGCGCATTATTATTATTAATTCGTCGTCATTTTATGAAAGTACTGTCACCTTAACTACTTCTGCCGCCAATTTTTAATTTTAAATTTCCAAGATTTATGAACCTTCTTCGACGTACAGGTTTCATAATTTTCTTTCACTGTTAACTACAGTATTACGACTATATATTCACAGATGTACGTAACTTAGATATTAAATTCATAGACACGTGTTGTCTCACATGCTACCACTGCTGAAATATTAATAATGGATTGTATCATTCAGTTAAGGAAATATTTAGAGGAACGCTGAATAAGGTTGAATTATGATAACCAATGTTCATAGGAGGCCACATATCAGAAAGTTTAATTTGAAAAGAGAATGACTGCAGTCGTCTTTTGTTTTCGATTAAACGTTCTCGTATATGTGGCCAGTGATATTAAAATAATATAGTAACTTTAATCTGATCCTACAAACAGAATAGTCTGCAGACCACCCCGCATAATTATCGTCCCATAGCTATTACTTCCATAATATGCAAGGTTTTAGAGCGGATCCTTAACAAACAACTGACCCAATACCTAGAAGATCACTCCATAATTAATGATCGGCAGTATGGGTTTCGTCCGAAACGATCAACGGGTGACCTTCTAGCGTACTTATCGCATATTTGGGGTGAGGCTATAGACAAACGTGGCGAGTCGTTGGCTGTTAGCCTCGATATAGCCAAAGCGTTCGATCGGGTCTGGCGCAAAGCTCTTCTCTCCAAGCTCCCGGCGTACGGTTTGCCAGCCCAGTTATGCAACTGGATTGCCGATTTCCTTCGTGAGCGGAGAATTCACGTCGTTTCTGACGGCAGCATTTCGAGGTTCGTGAATGTGAACGCCGGCGTACCGCAGGGATCCGTCCTATCTCCCACGCTTTTCCTTCTGCATATCAATGATATGCTTCCACTTGGGAATATTCATTGTTATGCAGATGATAGCACTGTTCATGGGGGATATCACGGATTCCCCGCAGCTGGGCGCGCCGATACTGACAGAGAGCGATCTAATCTTGTCGGTGAGCTCAATAGGATATTGGACCACATCTCTGCATGGGGATCTAGAAATCTTGTTGAGTTCAACGCCAAGAAAACACAGGTTTGCGCGTTAACAAGAAAATTGTCGCCGTTCCTTCCCATGCCTTCTCTGATGAGCACAGCACTCTCACCTCAGAGCAGTTTTACCTTGCTCGGTATGGAAATCTGCTGTGATTTGAATCCAAGGAGCTACATCGAATCTGTGATCAAAACAGCCTCACGGAATCTCGGAGTCCTGAACAAGGTGCGACGTTTTTTCACGCCGGACCAGTTATGCCTGCTGTACAAAACACAGGTCCGGTCTTGCGTTGAGTATTGTTCGCACTTGTGGGACGGCTCCGCCAAGTACCTACTCGATGCCTTGGATAAATTACAGCGTCGTGCTACTCGAATTATAGGCGACGAAGAGGTCTCATCACGCCTTGAACCTCTGCAACTGCGTAGAGATGTTGCATCGCTTAGCGCCTTATACCGCATGTACAATGGTGAGTGCTCTGAAGAGCTGTTCAACCTCATCCCCCCTTCCCCGTTCCTGCTCAGAAGCACGCGTGCTGGCCTTCGTAGTCACCGTTTCACTACCTGCCGCATTCCATCGCGTACTAAAAGGTTTGGTGGCTCCTTTCTCTGCCGCACGGTTGACAAATGGAACTCCCTTCCGGCACATGTCTTCCCTCTCTCTTATGATATGGGGTCCTTCAATCGAGGCGTGAAGAGGCATATTGTAGGCAGGCAGGGTGGAGGTGGCTAGTGCAGTGAGGGTTTCACCGCTGCACTAGGTTCCTTCGCGTTTGGATAACACTTTCCACTTAACATCAGGTGGAGTGGAGTCATTTGCCTGTCATGTATAAAAAAAAAACCCAACTGCTTTATTACTTACAACAGAACTATCGTGTTTGGACTTATTGGATTGGTTTCTACAAATTTGACTGTTATTTGATAATAACCTTTTAAATCTGTGCCATATCAAGTTTTATCATATGTAAAAAAGTGTATTAGCGGAAAATTCACCTTTGGCAGCTGAGTATCTTTTGGCAATCTTCAGATTTCCGTATATACCCGATACAGGTCAGGTACGAGATACCTGGTGCTTCAGTACAAATAACAATTAAATATATTACTCGTTCTGTGGTACAATTTACTATCTCTTGTATCTATTTCAAATAACGCGTTACTTATTTACTACTGCACAATGCGAGTTAAGTGCACCTATAAAAAAACATGTTATTTTTGCTTCATAAAAATGCAATAAAGGCAGTAGACGTATTTCTTATCGCAGTCGACATCGTCTACAAGATGCCGAGATATAAGCCTACTAAAGATACACCAACGACTAGCCATCTTACTCAGTTTTTTTTATGTCAAGTAACGGCAGGAACAAGTCATGCGCCCAGTGGTAAGCGACACTACGCAGAACAGTTGCAGATTTGCAACTCAGGGCACATTATACTTAATAGTCACTACGTAACAGATACATCATCAATTTCATACAAAATAGAAAATATGTACGCTTTAATAGCCTACTAAATCTGACTAATGACACCAGGAGTTCACTGCAAGGAAAAAGCGACTCAAGCACGTGCTTAGAGAGGTGAAAATAACGTTGCCCGCCGTGTGCAGTCGTGCGGAACCGAATGCTATAGTTGTACAAGGATTGTAATGTAAATAAAAGACTTGTCTGAGCGCTTGCACTGTTGGCGATACACTCAGCAGTAGGCACTTATCGCATAACCTCGAGACTTTAAATAGCAAAGATCTAAGAAGCAGTACCACTGCACCCATCACCCTGAGACATAAAGTAGATAAGTCCCATGTGCCTGTAGTTTCGCCAGCAACCTTACCTTTCAAAATCAGAACACCATAATGCACATATGACTGCTAGAAATAGCAGCAGTATTTCGCTGCATGAATTCTTTCACAAGAAACTCTACCAAGTAGAGATTGCCTTTCACGAACATCCATTGCTAGTTAAGGCGAGCCACCGCAGGAGAAACGGGAAAAGCTGTTTTGCTAGACCAAATGGCGTAAGTATTTACTATTAAATAAGTCTTACAAAACACATACGATACACCTAGGGACATATTTTAATTAAAATCTAAAACGATATATTTCAGAATAAAATATGACGAAATGACTTTGTATATAATTTTTATATGGAGATATTTCTCTTTAACCGACTTCAAAAAAGTGAGGAGGTTCTCAATTCGACTGTATGTTTTTTTGTATGTATGTTACGCGATAACTCCGCCATTTTTTTACCGATTTTGATGATTCTTTTTTGTTGGAAAGAGGGTACCTCTGAAGTGGTCCCATTTAAATTTGAAGAAAATAAACTAGGGGATGAATGACTTTTGAAGTGTGTTCTTTTAGTACTCTGTACTGAGATTAGGTTATTAAGTACTATCTATTAAATTTTGGTTTTCAACTAATGCCCTTTAGTGATTAAATTGCCCCGCGGGTATAATACGTCGCGCCGCCCGCAGGCTCGTCAGTATCGTATAATTTACAAAATAATTCACAGCGCGCGGTTTGCGAGACCCCACACCTCACCAAGTAAAATCTATGAAATACCTCGCCTTAACAGGATTGTAATTTGAACTGTCAATAATCCTCAGAACCACAAAGTCCTGTCTACATTCTCCCTCCGCATTGCGACAATACAGGCAGTACCTTAATTAATTACGTGCGCCCGTCGCGCTGTCTCACCCGCGTCCTCATAAATTCACTTCATGTACTTTGACACTGTTGTGAATGTAGTGAATCAACACTTCGTGTTTTTACAGTTATATTGTGCAATATAATATTATGTATCACGAAATGACAAAAGTTTGTTATAACATACCGTAAATGCAACGTCGGAAGGCACAAAGACATTGTATACTTTAACATTCGTGAATGATTACAGAGAAAAAGGGTTCAGATTTCTGAGACACGTAGAAATGAAAAAAAAATTTCATAACCTGAAAAAATTCTTTATTTACTGATGATGATGATATAAATCAATTTTTACCTACAAGTAGCACCAACACCGGATACAGTAATTATTTCATCTAGTAAATAATAATAAGAATAACAATCACTCACACCTTGTTGTATGGCCTACATTTATTTCTCTCGTAAGTTAGGATGTAATTTGTGGTTGTCTATGTGTGTATCCATGGCACCCGCGACACAGGGTTTCGCTACTGCGGGACGATGTTGAGTGTGTGCGTTATTATTATTATTATTATTACACACTCATGGCCCCGCATTAAGGAAACCCTGTACCGCGAGTGCCATGGACACATACATAGACAACCACAAATTACACTCACGAGAGAAATAAATGTAAGCCATACACATATTTCTCCCGGACTGGACCTGAATTGAACCCTGGACCTCTGCGTGGTAGTCCAGCATGTCCAGTCCAGCAACCGATCGACCACGGAGGCAGCTACATATATGCTAAAAAGCTAGCTAAATATAAGCTAAGTAAATACTTCTTTTTCTTTAACAGCAGTAGGATTTCTTATGAAAGAGTCCGTCCAGTGAAGTACTGGCACCTTACCTATTTCTGCCATCAAGCAGTAATGCTCACATTACAGCGTTCCGGTTTTGAAGGGTAAGAGTGCTGGTGGTACTGCAACTGCAATGGACAGGCTTGTCGGATACCATCAGGCGCATGACTTGTTCATCCCCGTCACTTCGTATCATAAAAAAACCCTGACTCCGACCGACCAAAG
>NW_020653850.1:20048555-20052183 GCF_003589595.1 Hyposmocoma kahamanoa | reverse complement strand
ATTAACTATTTTTAACTGCAGTTCAGAATACAGTGCTTTGCAGTAATAGACAGCTATTTGGTGACTAAGACATTTCAGTCAGCCCTGACCATGGGACCTGAAACGTTGGTTCGTTTAAAAAAAATACGCCATGTTTATTTTATTGAATATTACGATGTTTTAATAACCATAATAATGCATACATTTTTTGTGAAAATACTAAAATAAAAATCTGCAACAGACACAAAGAGAAACTCCTCAGATCTGTACTTTAATTTGTAAGAGCGATAGCCTCAGTGAAGCAACATACGCTGGTTCAGTTCGGGAAGATCGGGTGACCGAGTGATTGCCATACTGGTCTGCCACGCAGAGGTCCCAACTTTCGAATCCCGGGCCGGGAAAAATATTTGCAAGGCCTACATATTTATTTGTTTCCTGAGTTTGGGTGTAATGTTTTGGTTGTTTTTTGGTTGCCCATTCAACTTACGGCGGCAGCATACCGCCGTAAGTTCAATTGGGGAAGTTGAATTAAAAAAAAAATTATGTATACTACAGTGATCAGTAAGAAAAGACCGATCTGTCACTATTTTTAATTTTTCCTAGGTGGATAAGGTATGAAGTTAGAGTAAGAGAAAAGTAGATATTTCTTTAATTTCATTAAACATGTTCTCGGTTTTGAGTTTTATCACGACCGCCCCTTCAACTAACGGCGGCAGTATGTGTATGTCCATGTCACCCGCGATGCAGAGTTTCCCTAGTGCGAGGCTATCAGTGTGTGCGTTATTATTATTGTTATTATTATAAATAATTAATTACTCTATTTTTTGTATCAATAATAAAAACATACACGATCTTAGATCCAGTAGCGGTAGAGCTCCTTGTGAAAGAGTTCGTCCAGGGAAGTACTGCCACCTATTTCTGCCGCCAAGCAATAACGTGAGCATTACTGCGTTCCGGTTTTGAAGGGTAAAGGTGCTGGTGAAATTACAGGCACATGGGACTTGTCAACTTACGTCTCAGGGGTCACCCTGTTATATACAGGCGGATCGCTTACCACCAAGCTCACGACTTGTTCGTCCTGTTACTTGGTATATATAAAAAATACATAACATTCGAAACAGCAGTGTAGCTATCGCAAAACCCAAGAGTTCCATACCGCTTCTCCCATTCAAAAATTCTAAATTTATATCTCCAATTATCAGGTCACAGACCACAAAATTCACTGTAATATAAAGACTAAGAATATCTAGCTCTGCCACTGAAGGAAGGGAGTCTATTATACAACGTCACAAAGAATAGAGTATGATATTTGGAGAAATAAACCAGTGAAAAAGCTCACTAGGTGAAAGTAATACACAGAAACATCGAGCAATAAAGGAAGCGTCGAAAAATATGGATCGTTTCTATTCCAGTCCGATCGGCAAACGGCTTCCTCAAGTTCTATTTCCTTTATATACAAACCAAACAGGTAAAGTCTGTAGCTGGAGAAAATATTATAATAATATGAAATGTAAATGCATCATTTTCATGGTCTATTTTGATTTGAAATGCAATTTCAAATCTTACACAGAGTAATATATTTCATTACGAGATGGTGCATGCACACGTTACATATTAAAATTACTTACAAAGCCAAGAAACACATCACAAATCGTTTACAGACAGGAAACTGTCAATAATTCCTGCACTAGGCTAGGATTGTGTCATAGTTTTTTTTAGTAGCAGTACACTCCTTGTGAAAGAGTTAGTCGAGAGACGTGCTACCTTACCTATTTCTGCGTCAAGCAATAATGTGAGCATTTGGAAGGGTAATAAGCGCCCAGTTACACGACGCGAAAGTATTGGCGCGGCCGCCACGCGGCGATCGCGACAGTTACCACGCTATCATGTACGTTAATGGCGAATCTGAATTCTATTTACTATGCAACAACGTTAGGCAAGAACTCTGAATAATACAACCGCGCGGTCGCCGCGTAGACCAAAGACAAGTCAGGCTCGCCCGCGCGCCCGAGGTGCTCATTTAAGTTAAACGTAAAAGCTAAATGCATAGAGTGTACTTTGCCATGACATTTAGATGCAAGGGGTCGCTGCTCAGTGGAAACACGATGAGCGCGACGAAATTCGTGTTGAATAAATGCGTAAACAGCCTATAAGTGCTGCAAATTACAGGCACATGGGACTTGTCAATTTACGAGTATTATGGGACTTGTTAACTGCCTCCGTGGGCGAACGGTTACCATGCTGGACTCCTATGCAGAAGTCTCGGGTTCTTTCCCGGGATGGGAGAAATATTTGTATGGCCTATATTTATTACTGCCGTGAGTTTGAGTGTAATTTGTGGTTGTTTATGTGTCCTTGGCACCCGCGACACAGGGTTTGCATACTGTGGGGTCATGAGTGTGTCAGATCACGGAGGCAGTTTATACAATTATATACAATTTTAGTAACAGTAGAAAGTTTCTTGCGAAAGAGTTCGTCCAGGGAAGTACTACCACTTTACCTATTTCTAGTAACGTGAGCATCACTGTGTTCCTGGTGAAATTACAGGCACATGGGACTTGTCAACTTATGTCTCAGAGTGACGAGCACAGTGGCAGTGCTCCTCAGATCTTTGCGATTTACTGCCATGGACTGGCGTGTCACTTACTACCAGTTGCACAACTTATTCGTCAGCCGCGGCGCCATGTGTGATCGGCCTTAGCCAGAATCATTGCTATTAAATACTCACAAACGTACCTATAATTTAGAATTTAAAGTTATAGGTAAGTGTATGCGTACCAACGCTTAAGTACGGCTTCTCAACTGAAAAACAACTCCTAAGGCTAAAAAACTCCAAAGAAAGTATTTTTCCAGGAAAGAACCTATTAAGTGTAAAAGTAATTATAATGGACAACAAACAACACAATATATTTTTTTATACTATCAAGTGACGGGACGAACAAGTCGTGCGCCTGGTGGTAAGCGACACGCCTATACATACAGTTGCAGTGTCTCTCAGAGCTTTAAATCGCAAAGACCTTAGCGGCATTGCCACTGCGCCCGTCACCCTGAGACATAAGTTGACAAGGCCCATGTTCCTGTAATTTCACCAGCAGCCCTTCAAAACTGAAATGCAGTAATGCTCACTTTACTTCTTGGCAACAGAAAAACGGTAAGGTGGCAGTACTTCCCTGGACGAACTATTTTACATGGTGCAATACTGCAACTGGTGTGAACTGGGCTTGTCGTTTTCAAATAAGACAAATAGTTCTTTACGTTTTAGAGGTATATTTATACTTCCTAAAATATACGAATAAGTCAAAATTACAGATGTTCTCCGATGAAATATTCAAAACACGTACCGTTTAAGTTTCCGACAATGGAGTAAGGTTGTTTTTCCGGAACATTTTTCCTGTTTCGTCAGTTTCGCGAAGAATATACAATGATATAGAACGTTGCATTTGATATTTTGTACAATGGACGTCGTTAGCAAAAATATTACTGGTTTTATCTTCTTCGCATCGTAAAAACATCATCATCTACCTATGTATTTTATTAACTGACTTCAAAAAAGGCTCAATTCTCAATTCTCAATTCGACTGTTGTTCTTTTTTTCTTTTTTTTTTGTATGTATATTACGCGATAACTCCGGTATTTGTGAACCGATTTA
>NW_020653850.1:20020771-20048455 GCF_003589595.1 Hyposmocoma kahamanoa | reverse complement strand
TGTATATTACGCGATAACTCCGGTATTTGTGAACCGATTTTCATGATCCTATATTTGTTGGAAAAAGGGGGGGTGGACGTAGATACGTGGCTAGGTGGCTGTTCACGCATGAAGATTCATTTTTATAAATAGCGCCTAACTTTAATTTAGGAGCAATTATATTAATGGTTGTTTTTGCTATTTCTCCAATTCAAGACGTTTTCTCGCTTCCGAGAAACGATTTTCATTATCTCCAGCGTCAAGTCCTGTATGTGTGGCGAACGAACGAATATTTCAATAAAACTTAGCAAATAGACGTAATTCCACGTACTTTTGAGGTCGATTTTTTAGTACTCTGTACTGAGATAATTTTTTTTTATTATTATTAAAATTATATAATATCAAGTGACGGAACGAACGAGTCGTGCGCCTGATGGTAAGCTACACGCCTGTCCATAACAGTTGCAGTGCCACTCAGAGCTTTAAATCACAAAGATCTGAGAGGCTCTGCCACTGCGTCACCCTGAGACATAAGTTGACAAGTCCCATGTGCCTGTAATTTCACCAGCACCCTTACCCTTCAAAACCGGAACACAGTAATGCTGACATTGCTGCTTGGCGGCAGAAATATGTAAGGAGCTTTACTGCTACGAAACTATATACGTATATTAAGTAGTAAAGATATTGTCTCTAAAGAAAAAGCCCCTAAGACCATTTCGCTGACTTGATGGGAGTTGGAGATTTATAATATAATATCCACATAATACAAACAGATTTTGAATACAAATAAGCTTATGTTTGCAGTTTGTGTGCAGTTCGCGTATGTTTGTACTAAATTAGTAAGTGATATTTTTAGAGAAACTCTAATTCAAACTAAAACTAGTCCTGTTTAACGGGATTACCTATCTGTAGTCCGAAATGACATTTTCCAGAAATAACGTTTGGTCGAAATTTCATAACCTGGAAAGTAATTTTGAAAAGAAAATGTTTTTTCTTAGGTTTAAAACCTAACTTAACCTAACCTAACCGAACCTAATCGTGTCTTTGCGATAAACATTCAATATATCCTGAAAGAACAACTGTTTCGTTACAATTCGGTTTTTGGTATAATGAAAATTCGAACAAACGTTATTTCGGACAAAAAATTTTCGACTTTGTGATAGGTTACCGTTTAACGGCCTCCGTGGCCGAACAGCTACCATACTGCACTGCTACGCAGAGGTCCTGGGTTCAATTCCCAAGCCGGGAGAAATAAGTGTATGGCCTACATTTATTTCTCCCGTGAGTTTGGCTGTAATTTGTGGTCGTCTATGTGTGTGTCCATGGCACCCGCGATACAGGGTTTTCCTAGTGCGGGGCTATGAGTGTGCGCCTTGTTTGTTGTGGAACTACGTTAAAGAAATTACCACAACTCTCATTTAGAATTAACCGTTGTGAATGAATTCATTAGCATTATGAAATAGAAACAAAAATTATCAATTATCAGCAGACAATTCTATCGAGAAAATAAAATCTAATTGTATTTTTCAAAATACCGATAAAAGACTGAATAATCAAGAAACGTATACCTTAGATTCAAATGTATAACCTTGTTATTTGATATAATAAAGGAGACCAAAACGTAGTAAATTTCTCGTGATCCCTCTTAAGCTGGCGACGTACTAATGAGGATCATATTTAAACATAATAATGAATAATTAAAATTATTGTTTAAACTCAAATAAACAGTTAATTTGATTTTATTAAAAACTGGTCGTGGAGGTCAAGGATCTGGTAAACTACATAAATATTTATGTGCTTTGTGTAGACGCCAGCCTTCAGGACATGTTATATTGTTTAAATATAATAATAATAAAAAATCAAACAATATAATTTCAAAGGCTCACATTATGTTTTACGTTAAAGAATATCTTTTGAAGTTTTTTTAGCGTAAATCATAAAGTAAACTTGTATAGCTAATAGCCACATACAAAATTTTTGAAATAAAATAAACTCTATCAATGAATAATAATAATCTCAATGGGATACCATTAAAAAAAACATTCTGTATGAAGTTTATGCAGGTGTGTACATCATTCATAATGAAATGAAATCAAATGAAATATTTATTCGCAAGCAAACACGGTAAGAAAAGATATTATTATACAAGGTGACAAGAACACGTGTTGCACCAGATACTGGCACGCAAATATTAACCCGGTGCGTACCGTATCGCGCAGGAACTCACCATTGCTCCGTGCCCTCGCAATGCTCAATCAACTCTTGGCATCAGCACCGGAGTGTGATCTGTTTGCATGGCGATGAGCGGCTGTGTGTTGTGAATGCCTGAGATTTTGTGAAGCGATGGATGATAGTGAGTCAAGTATAGTGCTATAGTTTAATTTGTTATTTCAGTCTTTGGCTTTTGTTTTTCATTTTTATTGTTATTTTTTAATTAGTTTGGTTTCACGGCGCATTGGTTATGGAACTGTAATGCCGTGTAAACATATTTACAATAAATAAATAAATAAATTAAAACAAATTGAAGTTAAATATTGTCATAAATTAAAAAAATGCCAATAAATAGCAACAGCATCAAAATCATAAATTAAACAATATCAAAGAAGTAAGAACAGCACAAATATAAACAAAATGTGAAATACAAACAAAATGTCAATTTCTATTTATTATTCAAAAATCTTTGATATCGTATAAACACAGATCACATAGCAAATCAAATAACTTTTTTTTTTATAATTTTATAGGTAAATCTGCGATAGCTGCAGGCAAAGCATTATACATTTGTATGGACATGTTATAGCAATTGCTATAAAAGCAATTCATATTTACATCATCATCGTTTGTATTTCTATTTCAATTTTAATACATTTATTGTACAATAATTAATCCTGCAGACTTTTTTCTTAACCACCGCTAGAATTAGCTAGAAGATATCTCTTCTACAAATAAGTTTATCTTTGTCATATGTCCTTTGTAAAATGTGTTTTTGTCATTTCTTTGTGCAATAAAGAATTTATCGTTTATATTTCTGACTTTTTTATAATATTAAGTCGTTCGCCTGATGGTAAGCTACTCGCCTACCCATAACAGTTGCAGTGCCACTCAGAGCTTTAAATCGCAAATATCTGAGGCATACGTTTAGAAGTCCCATGTGTCTATAATTTCACCAGCACCCTTACCCTTCAATACTTCATGTTACATCTCTTCCACTCATATCAGTCCCTTCATACATATCCAAGTACTAGTGGGAATAGAGGGTTTGTTCTAGGTACTTTTAATCTGGAGTTTTTAAGGACACCCCCAATTTGATCGACATATGTAAGCATATCGATACCAACCTCTCCCCATGTAGGTATTTTTTCTTTTTCACTGTATTCTGTAGTAGAAATAGACGATTATTTAAATTCACCGACCAGAGCCTCAAAATTCATTGAAAGTAGCGAAAATAACTCCGTCGACAACGGTCCAGTGTCGAAACCTGTCAAGTTATTTACCGCCGGCTGCTCGACGTTGCAGCCAGAAATCGGAATACACAGTGTATATTAAATTAAACAGAGTGGATAATACCTCTCTCGCAATCTAGGAGTGATTTAAAATAAAAAATTATAAATAATATTAAACTTACTTACTTTAGTAGCAGTACAGCTCCTTGTGAAAGAGTGCGTCCAGGCTAGTACTGCCTTACCTTACCTATTTTTGCCGCCAAGCAGTAATGTCAGCATTACTGTGTTCCGGTTTTCAAGGGTAAGGGTGCTGGTGAAATTACAGGCACATGGGACTTGTCAACATAAGTCTCAGGGTGACGCAGTGGCAGAGCCCCTCAGATCTTTGTGATTTAAAGCCCTGAGTGGCACTGCAACTGTTATGGACAGGCGTGTAGCTCACCATCAGGTTTTTTTCGTGAAGTACAGTGCGACGCGATACTGATCGGAGTTGTCCCGCACGAGTGAGGCACCTACCCATCACCTCGACTCGCCCAAACTGTGTCAAGTGTTTCCGCGTGAACATAATGACCTCAAAAAGATAATGCGAGTAGTGGGTCATTATACGGTGTACACCAAACAGCGCCTTGCAGGATTGCCTCTGGGTTATGCCAACCATAGTTCGTAATGCTCGCTTTTGTATACGCATTACCCTGTCAGTAACACCATAAGTTATAGTTGAGTGGTAGTGTGCAAAGTACGCCTGGCTCAACGCATTACGGGACACCAACGGTTTTAGTTTACGCAGAGCAAACACCGCACCACTAAGCTTATCACATAGCGAGTCTACGTGCTGTTTCCAATTCATGGTTAAACCCAAGAATTCGCGTTTGTTACTCATCGGAATAGGACACTGGATACTCACACTTGGAACGCGCCTACCAGAGAAGAGCATAACATTTGATTTGTTTAAGTTGAGAATCAAACCATTTGCTGAAAACCGTCTTTCTAGTTATTCGCATGCTGTAGTCATTTTTTTTGTATGTGCTCGTATGTGCGCGCACTGACTACTACTGTTGTGTCATCAGCATACAGAATTATTTGACCTTGCGATACGGCAGATGGTAGGTCATTTATAAAGGTCATAAAAAGGGTATTCCCTAGCACAGATCCTTGTGAAATACCAACCATCACACTACCAGACTCCGACATCAGCCTTTTTCCACCCGACATTACTTCAACCGTTTGTGTTCGGTTTTCTAAAAACGATCGCAGTAGGTCACTACCACGTCCTCGTAGACCGTGGCACATTAGTTTTTTTATGAGTAGGTCATGACTTATGACGTCAAAAACTTTGGACAAGTCGCAGAATATGCCAGCTATTTTCATTCGTCATCGATGCCTGTGGTGATACATTCAATTGTTTTATATGCTGCTGTTGTAGTGGACATGTGTTGTCGGTATGCGAATTGTCTGTCGGTCAGTAAAGTATTGGTTTCGAGGTGGTCCATTAAGTGCTGTGACAAAATCGATTCTGTAATTTTGGAGATGTTAGGTACTATCGATATTGGCCTGTAGTTGTCGACCGATGTTTTGTCACCCTTACTTTTATATACTGGGCACACTCTTGTATACTAAAGCACGTCGGGGTAGATAGCATTGGTAAATACTGAAAAAAGTGGTGATGGCACCCAGGTTTGCTCGTTGCAGTAGACAAGTAAAAATTACGCTCTTCAAAGCCTACTGCCAATCGTTTCACACGAGCAGCCTGTGGTTCAAATATACTAAAAGATCGCTTAGTGTCTTACGGGTCCAGTATAAGAATGGTTTTGGAGTGTTCATGGAGCTGCCTCGATTCTGCAGTGCATCTACCATGTTTGCAGAGGCGCGGGTAGATGACTTCTACGCCATCGTCCGTAAAAAAACAACCTCACTGCTCAGCAAAATGCGAGTCAGCACCAACAGCATTCTACGGGTCATACCCGACAGATATGAACTGCCTATAATGACTTTCATTCAAATAGTCAAATAGTCTCATATGAGTCTAATTGATCGGAATGCGAGTGAAAGATAATTTTGACTTGCATTTTTATCTTATTTTCTTTGTCACTAACATAGCTTTTTAAGTTAGTCTGTAAGATACTAACACTATTGGACCTACCACGTTGTTGTCTGAATAAATAATTATATTATTATTATATGAACATCTCGTTGATTAGGGTTACCAATATCTCCGATAGTAATGGCCAGATAGACTATAGTATATTGACGGATATGTCATATATGTCAAGAGTGTTTCGCTAGTGACAGCTAGTAAGTCAACCTCGGGCACTACGGCACTCCGTACGTGGTCACTCAAGTATAGCATCGAACGCTGCTCCTCCACCCCAATGTTAAATTTAGACGCGACTTAAAAAATACGAGTTTAGATGGTTAGGTATGTCTCTTTCTTCTACATTATTTGCACCACAGTTCTTAGGAGCGTGCTTTAGCAATCTAAACTGTTTCGAAAACAGACAGTAGAATAAACATGACTTGACATAATAATAGATAATAATATATAATAATAGTTAAATAATGTATAATAATAGTTTTTTATGTCGTATAGCGATTTTCTGATGTAAGATATTTCTGTGTTACAATTGTTTATAAGAACAGTCATTGCAGTCTAATGAAAGTAGTCGAATCGTGATCGAAATGATGAGATTCGGAATAATGAGTTTTGGAAAAAAGAAATTTGTGTTTGTGATAGGTACTTTCTAACTACTAATTTCTGATAAATATAGAACAAAAAAGAAACTAAAAATTCTAGGTATTTGCAATTGAGTTTTGTCCATTTATAAAGACTTTCAATGAATATGCTTATTCAAAGAATGCTGGTGCAGAAATCAGAATAGGCAAACTAAGCTCACTTGGCAGCTCCCTAGGGGGACGTGTAGAATATCTCTCCACGGTCTTGATCTATTTTTACCTGTCAGTAGTCATCTGGCAAACCATTAATCTTTTCGGCGCTCTTCTTTGTCTGCCAGTAATATTTTAATTAAGGCCCTCTGGGGCAATTAAAACTTACACAGACCACTGACATTTGTTTTTGGCAACTTATACGTCGGGCCCGCAGACAGAGGGAGAGTTTAGACCTACGATCTCGAAATTCATAACTTTTCCTTAAAAATATTTTAATAGTCAAACTGTTGTTGCTTTCGAACCTGCAATTATGTTGTTAGTCACCGTGATCATCATGTCAGCTTATACACATCCACTGCTGAATATAAGCCTTGAATATAAGTCTTGTAAGCCTCCCGGTCTTGTGCCGTTAGGATCCAGCCACTGCCTTCTTCAGGTAGCCCATCCATCTTGACTCAGGGCATCCTGCACCTTGCTTGCTTTGAAGTGGTTACAACTACGGAACAAGTCAGCTTCTTCGGCCATCAATCCTCCTGCAGAAATGACCGACCACTTTAGCTTATTGATTTGCGAGATCATTAAAAATTCGGTCTATCAGGGAAACCTTAAACACTGCTCGCTCCATCGTGGGGTGACCGATCTTAAATTTGTGGATGAGGTCTGATATGGAATTGACTACCTATATTAATAAGTAAAACACACTGCCTCCGAAAACCGAACTGCCTCCGTGGCCGAACGGTTACCATACCGGGCTGCCACGCAGAGGTCCCCGGGTTCGATTCCCAGGCCGGAAGAAATATTTGTATGGCCTACATTTATTTCTCTCGTAACTTTGGGTGTAATTTGTGGTTGTCTATGTGTGTGTCCATGGCACCCGCGACACAGGGTTTCCCTAGTGCGGGGCTATGTTGAGCGTGTGCGTTATTATTATTATTATTATTACACTGATTATATGCCTTTGTTTTAAGGCTCTATGGAATTGACTACCTGGAGATGTGAATGTGTGAGATGTGTTTATAGAAATTTTTTATATGGAGCGTTACAGTAACTTCAATGACGAAGAAAATTATAAAATTAATTTTTGACATAACGAAGCATCGAGTATATAACCAGAAATAAAGACAAAATGTCATTTAATTTGTTTGAAAATTATTCTGCCATATCATTACGGTGACAACTGCGCTCCGATTGGCTAGTCCGAGTTCGAAACAATTGATGGGTGTCGTCAACTGTTTCACTTCAAGTCGACCAGTTAACTTGAGCTTTGCTATAATGGACGAAAATTGCAAAATTACATATTTAAGATTTAATTACCAATGAAATGTGATTCCGTTTGTTTTGTAATTAGATGTTTTGCAGTTTTTTCCACACCACCGAATAGAACAGCATGGCATTGTTAGAGATATTATCTTTATTACAATAAATACAGAATATTTTTTGGAATATACGGAGACGTACACACAGGTCAGTAGTTGGCCTGTCTATATTTCAGTACAAACGGGAGTTGATATTTACAAGAGCTGTATGGCTAATGTGTTACCATTAATATATGGCCGTTATTTCGTCTCTATTTCTGGTTATATACTCGATGTAACGGAGCTTACTTAAAAATTTACGTCACTGATTACGTCTGTGCTACGAACTTAATGAAAAAAGTTTGTATCTCGGCTCCGAAGAGGTACATTTAATAAATGGCTAATAAGGGTAAAGAATAAGTAAATGGAGATAACTAATAATTGTAAAGAGAAGTAAACTCACTGTAAGGAGCCCGTTGGTAATTTTTACTCACTTGTTACATATAATAACAAATATTATAAATTGTGCAATAGTAGCTTAGAGCGATACCACACGATGCGTTGCGATGCCAGAGCGGTAACGCTGTGCTGTGTACATATAAATTAGAACTAGATGCCACATGGTGCGTTGAAACGTTGCGACGACGTCCGGTCGTGTATGAAGTACTGCTGCCTGTGGGATGGTTCTGCTATGAGGCTTATAGGTGACTTGGAATTACTAGAGGTGAAGCTGCAGAGTCTTGAACACCGCCGTGCAGTTGCTGTATATCGGTATTTTACAGGATATATCACGGAGAGTGTGCGAGTGAATTGCATGAATTTATTCCGCCTTGCCCTTTCCATCATCAGGCTGGGGTCCCACCTCTATATTATGGATATTCCTCTACATATGGATATATGGGAACGGCAATGGATTGGAATTCCGTGCCTTCAGACTTTTTCCCTGATCGGTATAACTTGGGCCTTTTCAAGGCGAGAGGAAATAGGCATTATTTAGATGTTCATGCTCCATCGTTAACTTCATTATCACTTTCCATCAAATGATATAAAGATCAAATGCGCACATTTCTTAATAAAAAAAATAATTAAAGACGACACTATGCACCGACGACGTATTACGACGATTAAAGACGACAGCGCCTGTATGGCATCTCTCGTAGTCGAAGAACGGATACTTCTTAATACACCTAGGATTTTAAATTTATAAGTTATGTCCATTTGTTTGCTAGCAATGTTTCTCGCTAACGGTGAAGGAAAGTCTTTTTCACGGGTCTTGGAAAACATGTGAAACTACTTACTCGGACTATCGTGGTGGACTATGACTCAAACCCTCTTACATGAAGAGGATTACGTATTTGTTCTAGTATACTGTTTATTATTTGAAACCACTAATTCGGTAGTAGAAGTAGGGTTTCTCATGAAAGAGTTCGTCCAGGGTAATAAATACTGCCATCGTACCTATGCTGCCGCCAAGCACTAATCTAATCACAACTTTGTTCCGGTTTTAAAGGGTGCACATGCGACTAGAGGCAGTTGGGACTTGGCAACTTTATGTCTCGTGTGACGGACGCACTAACAGCACCCTTCAAGTCTTTGTGATTTAAAACTCCGAGTGGCACTGCAAGTGTTATTCGTAGGCGTGATGTTTACCAGTGGACGCACGACTTGTTACTTCCATTAACAACAAAACAACTTCGAGTAGACAATTTAGCAAGTGCGCTTTATACATCAAGTATATAACCAGAAATGGAGACGAAATAAGGGCCATAGTTCCAGGGGAACTCATCAGGCAAATAGGCCTTATATCACTTTTAAATATCAACTCTCGTTTGCATTGAAATCACAAATTAGAAAGCTGAAATAGTACAGCGCCAACAACTGACCTGTGTGTACGTCTCCGTATATTCCAAATATACTCTGTATTTATTGTAATAAAGATAATATCTTAAACTGTTGGGGGCTGTTTCAATCGGTGGTGTGGGAAAACCAGCAAAACATCTAATTACAACACAAACGGAATCACATTTCATCGGTAATTAATATTAAATTATGTAATTATTCAATTTTCGTCCATTATAGCAAAGCTTAGTTTAAACTGGTAGATTTGAAGTGAAACAATTGAGGACACCCGTCAATTGTTTCGAAATCGGGCTGGCCAATCGGAGCGCAGTTCTCTCCGTAATAATATGGCAGAATAGTTTTCAAACAAATTAAATGACATTTCGTCTCTATTTCTGGTTATATACTCGATGGCTTTATATAAATGTAATTTGATCGCAGTCTGGATACTACTAATCAAGCTTCATGACATTTTGATTACATGATCTAGGAACTTTTATCCGAGGTTGTGAACAGTCAGTTTTAGGTTGAACTCGCTAAACCAGGCAATGTAATTACTATTCAAACGTGTGAAGTCCCAGCTCGCATTACACTATCGCAGTGGTATATGGCCTTAACACTCTCCTTAAAGGAAACCTGTACCCGCAATGGTAGTTCGTCCCGTCCCTCGGTATCATAAAAAAAATGGTATCTAACCAGAAATGAGAAAGCGCCCGGGTTTTAACCCGACGCTTTATTAACACCGGGCTTAACATTCATGTCCACCTGGAGTCGCAAATTGGCTTTAACTATAAATCCTTACATGCCTATAGAATCGCAACTACATACTATTAAGTACTTCAATGTCAAATATTTTATTTGGACTTGTAGATCACAGCCCTGATTTTTTTAAACTTGTGGATTTGGTAGTCTTTTATAGTTGTAACTTTTTAAAAACAACACAATGATTTGGATATATGATATAATTTAAGAGTAAAAGACAAAGACAAATATTTCACACAAATTCCAGTTGACTTACGGGGTTGATTTTGTCCTTTATACTTAAACGTTGCTATTGATCGATCGTCATAAAAATCGAATGTCCATCCATAATAGTGAGAATCCATTGGGTTGTAAGGCGAGTACTTCTAGATTAGGTGAGTAGAAATTTGTCATCATCATCATCATCAGCCTATTGCAGTCCACTGCTGGACATAGGCCTCCCCTAATGCACGCCATTTCGCCCTGTTCTCGGCTTGACGCATCCATTTCCTGCCAGCAATCTTCCGCAGATCGTCACTCCATCTGGCTGGAGGGCGTCCCACACTACGTTTGCCAAGTCGTGGTCTCCACTCAAGAACTCGTTTACCCCAGCGGTTGTCGGTTCTTCGGCAGATATGTCCAGCCCACTGCCACTTCAGCTTGCTTATCCGAAGAGCTATGTCGATCACTTTGGTTCTCTGTCTGATAACCTCATTACGGAGTTTATCTTTCAGAGAAACTCCGAGCATAGCTCGTTCCATAGCTCGCTGAGCGACTTTAAACTGGTGGACTAGCCGTATCGTGAGTGTCCACGACTCAGCTCCGTACGTTAGAACTGGTAGGACGCACTGGTTGAAAACCTTTGTTTTCAAGCTCTGCGGGATGGGCGACGAAAAGACTCGACGTAGCTTCCCAAACGCTGCCCAGCCAAGCTGAATCCTCCTCCTGGCCTCCTTCTCGAAGTTATTTCTACCTAACTGCAGAATCTGCCCGAGGTAAGTGTATTCGGAAACAACTTCAAGAAGGTGGCCATCGACGCAGATGGGTCTCGGATCAATGTGGTCATTGATCATGACTTTGGTTTTATCAAAGTTCATGCCGAGACCAATCCGCCGCGAGGCGGATGCTAGGCTGTTCAGCATCTGATCCAGTTCCTCCAGCGATTCTGCCATTAGGACTATGTCATCTGCAAATCGCAAGTGTGAGATGTACTCGCCGTTTATGTTAATGCCCATCCTTTTCCAGTCCAGCGTCTTAAACATATCCTCCAATGCAGCGGTGAACAGTTTCGGGGATATGACATCCCCCTGTCTCACCCCTCTGCGTAATTGGATAGGTTCAGACTGCTGGTCCTGTACTTGGACACTCATGGTAGCAGCATCGTAAAGACATCTCAACACTTGTATATAACGATAGTCCACTTGGCACCGCTGTAAGGATTCCAGGACAGCCCAGGTTTCGACAGAGTCAAAGGCCTTCTCATAGTCCACGAAAGCTAAACACAGGGGCCGATTATACTCTTCGGACTTCTGTATAATCTGCCTCACTGTGTGTATGTGGTCTATGGTGCCATATCCTCCCCGAAACCCGGCCTGTTCCGGTGGCTGAAACTCGTCGAGTCTTCTTGCGAGGCGATTCGTGATGACTCTAGAAAACAGCTTGTAGACGTGACTCAGGAGTGAGATGGGTCGGTAGTTTTTCAGTAGAGTTTTATCTCCCTTTTTAAAGAAGAGAACTACAATACTCCTGTTCCACGCCCGTGGAGTTCTCCCGCAGTGAATGACCAAGTTAAAGAGCTTCTGAAGTTCCTGGATAATAGGAACTCCTCCAGACTTCAAAAGCTCCGAAGTAACTCCGTCTTCACCGGGGGCTTTTCCATTTTTAAGCTGTTTTAGAGCCAACACGATCTCGTCTTGACTGATTTCTGGCAGGTCGTCGGTATAGTGGCGCGTCAAGGTGGCTCTCAAATCGTGATTGTCACGCTGGACCCGAGGAGCATTTACAGCGTACAAACGGCCATAGAAGTCCTCTATCTCGGCGAGTATCTGCGGCTTTGACGTAACGGTTAGGCCATCGTGCGTTGTAAGCTTCGTCAGGTGGCTCCTTCCAAGCTGCTGAGTGAATACTTTGGACCCTCGGTTTCGCTCTATCGCCTCCTCAATGAGGCGTGTATTGGAACTCCGAAGGTCACGCCGTACCATCTTCGCAATCTGCTTGTTTAGGTATGACCTCTCTGACGAAGTGGCCTGGATGTCATCGCGTCTTTTCGTCATAAGTCGCAGAGTCTCATCCGAGAGTTTAGACTTCTTTCCCGTACGCTGCAATTGACAGAATTTGATGCCCTCGCTTCTCAGCGTCCCAACCACGCTTTGTAGGGCCTCGTCAACGTCCTCGGTGGGTTTCAGCTCGACGAATCTCGCTTCGAGAAGTTCATGGAACTTCTCGGAGCCCGCCATGATCTGGAGTGGATTAGGACGGAGCGTGGACTTCATCAAGCGGCTTCTTTCAAGTTTGACATCGATATTCAGAGAGCCTCGTACAAGTCGGTGATCAGATCCGGTGCTAAACCTGTTGATCACTGAGACATCTCTGAATATGTGTCTCTTGTCCGTCAGGATGAAATCGATCTCATTTTTAGTCACAGCGTCGGGGCTTCGCCAAGTCCACTTCCTTTGAGGCTTCTTCTTGAAGAACGAATTCATCAAGAAGAGCCCCTCGTGCTCGAGGAAGTTGACTAGCGTTTGCCCCCTGTGATTCCTTACTCCATAACCATGCGGGCCGACTCGAGACTCGTCAAGATTTGGGAATCCCACTTTAGCGTTAAAGTCCCCCATAACAACGTTGAAGTGAGCCTTGGTGGTGTTGTGTAAGGCTTTCGATATGTCCTCGTACATATCTTCTACATCGTCATCCGAATGTGTCGAGGTCGGTGCGTAGGCCTGAATGATCTTCAGGCTATACCTTTTTGATAGCCGAAGGATCAGGTACGCTACCCTGTTCGACACACTGGAGATCTCTTCAACGTTGTTAGAGAGGACTCTGTTGACGAGGAATCCTATACCACCTTGGGATGTTTGATCACCCTCGCGGAAGTACAGTAGATGCCCCGAGTCTAGGGTTATGGTGTCCTCTCCCTCTCTTCGGACTTCACACAGCCCCAGAACATGCCATCTAATGTTCTCCAGTTCCACTTCCAACTGTGCAAGGTGTTCGTCAAGCCTAAGAGTTCGTCCGTTAAACGTAGCCAGGGTCAGTTGTTTTTGGTAGCCTGCGGTAGCCCGGGGATTCTTAGCACCCCCTACCCCGCCGGTACCATGGCCGCTACCGTGACCAGGAATAGCGGGGCGACCGGGAACTGGGGGCCTTCGATTGGTTGTGCCGTCCATGGAGGGGGTTATTGCCCATAATCTCCACGCTGGGCATGCGGGTTGGAGATCGCAGGGCGCTGCCTTTGTACTACCGACGCTGCTGCCCATCGGTAGCCAGCAGATTTGACAACGCCAATGTGGGGAAGGGCTATACCGCCTACTACCGGTCGCCAGAGCCTCGTCGGTTACTGCAGGATGTACCGCGTGCAGGTGAGGTTGACAATAAGAGCTGTGATGGTGTGTGCCCCCTTACATCCCATTTCCCATTTCCCATACAGAAATTTGTAAGTATATCAAATTCGGTATTCGCAGTTTCTGCCCACGATTTTGGGCAGAAATGGGTTAAAACCCGACGTTTTAGATAAAAACCCGGTCAAAAACCCGAGCGGATTGATTGTGTTTTGCCCATTTCTGTATCTAATGCTTCGGAAACTTTTACGAGCATGAGCACAACAACTTATGAAAGTTTTATCGCTAACAGATGAATAATTAATGGATGCAGACGGGTCAAACATGTATTCATTTTTATATCTGTAGATAAGAGGTAAAGGACCTAAGTCCATATTTTTAACCGACTTCTAAAAAAGAGGAAGTTCTCAATTGGAATGTTTTTATGTATGTTTTTCGACATTTATGAACCGATTTTGATGATTCTTGTTGGAAAGAGGATACCTCAGTAGTGGTCCCATTTAAATTTGAAGTAAATATTTCATCTCCAAGGGTGGGAAACTAGGCGACGAATGGACAATTCAGGTCGATTCTTTTAGTACTGTGAACATTGCTTTAGAATGCTAAAAAAATCACACAATGGTAGAATTTTAATTCGTGCTGAGGTGGTATCGGCTCTTAATGTCTTTTAAGACATTCGAGCTGATGTACACTGCCTCAGCTCCAATTCAAATTTTTTCCCATACTAATACGGTTCATTTTGCTAGAGTCGAACGGCAGGAACACTGGCTTTATTTCACAATTATTTTTTCTTGAAACGAAATTCAAGCCAAAATGTAGGTATATAGTATACGTGTTCTATTTACCTCAGTTGATATAAACAATCTCAGTACATAATACTAAAAAAAACTGACCTCAAATTACGTGGAATTACATATATTATAATTACCAAGTTTAATTGAAATCGGTTACCGAAAAGTGCGCAAACACGGATTCATCCCCTAGTTCGCCACTATGCGGAACTTGACACAGGAGATAATAAAAATCGGTTCTCACTACTCAAAGTACATTGAAAGAGAAAAATACCTTGAATTGGAGGTTATTTATGAAAATGAATGTTCATGCGTGTACAGCCATCCTTAGAGGTGGATGATTTTCTTCAAAACTAAATGAGATCACTATGGAGGTACCCTTTTTCCAACAAAAAAAGAATCAAAAAAATCGGTTCACAAATACCGGAGTTGTCGCATAACGTACTTACGAAAAAAACATACAGTCGAATTGAGAACACCTCCTTTTTAAGTCGGTTAAAAAAACATAGGTATATATAAAGTACCTACCTATTGAATACGTAGGTAGTAGGTAGTAGTAGGTAGTACCTACCTATTGAATAAGAGGTTGCATAGAGTCTTAAGTGCTATAGTTGTTTGCTTTTTTAACATATTTAATTTGACCTTAAGATTAATTTTAAATGCCCAATTAAGAGCTGTAATAAGTTCTTATTGAGGTGACAGAGGGAAACCAGGTTTTCTCCAATATGGTGGTTTTATTACACATTACATACAGTACATATAACGTCGGTGGTACAGTGGGAAAGGACTCCCCCTAAACGACACTTAGTTGAGGACCCGTATACACGTTCTAGTTAGGAAGCGGCTCAGGGTTCAACAACTAGTGCAACGTCCTAAAGCGCAGTTCCGAAAGGAAGTATCGCTAGAAGTGTAGTAATGTACAACAGGTTCGCTAACGACCACAAGCGGTGCGTGACGGAACTAATATGAGTTGTTGCCTGTTATGTATTACAAAGCCAATTCATTTAAACAAATAATTTCCTTAAAACGCTTTGGAGTAAAAATTACTAATGAAAATATTGATTTTGGCTTCCATTTCGTTTCGCCGATATAGGGCTAACGGCAAGATCTATATGAAGCCGTAGTAGCCTAAAGTTTTGACCTACCGGCTCTCAAACAGAGGCCGAGGGTTCCAATCCGGGCTTGCAATTCAGAGTATTCGGAATTTAGGTGCGAAATTAAATTTGAAATTTACCTTGAGCTTTTCAGTGATGAAAACTGCACGTCGAAGAAGGTTCAACATCCCCAACCCGTGTTGAGCCAGCGTGGTGGACTAGGGCCTAAACTCTTGCCTAAGAGGAGACCCGTGCACAGTAGTGCGATGTATGAATGAAATGGGTCGATGATGATGATCTTCTTTAATTCTCACCTAAAAGAGCGAAAGATACAAGAATTTTCCTATATAAGTCGCTGCTCTATAAACATCCAGATACTGGGTGTAGGCACCTCTAAGAAAAAAAATAACTAACGTGCTCTTTAATGGAAATAATAGTGTTGTATCTCGAACACAATAGTTTTCGTTATAACTAGTCGATCAGCCATAACATAAGTTTTCCTCGCACCCAATTCCAATCTGTTACTAAAGAAAGGGTCTGACAAAAGACCCTAATGATACAAGAAATATAAGAAACGAATTTGTTCCTTTTGTATTCACCATTATGTTACCATCATAAACAACACAATTGTAACTGTACGTAGTAATAGACTTTCAATTATCCTATCAAACAGTTACCACATATCAAACAGGGCGCATTTATTATGCGCATTTACATGCGCACGCCGCAAGGCCGCGCGGAGACCGCGTTGCCACCGCGCAGCGACCGCGTGCATCTAACTGTCACGGCAAAGTACGCTCTATTTATTCAACTTTTTCGTTTTAACTTAAGCTGGAGCATGCCAAAAAAGTTCTGACGTTGGCTCCGCCCAAATTTGTGAAACAAATATATGCCTGAAGTTCGCGTGTCATGCGACAGAAGATGTTGAATTTTGCGCATTAAAAGTACCAAATTCGTTTTAACGGAATACTTCTAAAACTAAAGGGATTTTAAAAAATCCATAGTGACAGTTGTCGATCATGCATGAATATAATTAATTATCAAATTTTTGTCCTAATAACCTGTAGCATTTCGAGAATAAATCAAAAAAATTTGAAAATTAGAGGTCATTTCGTGATTTTTATCTATCGAGGAAACTTTATTGTTTTATGTTTCTGATTAATGTCTATGCTTGAATATATCTTGTAGTTACTCATACAATATTTTATTTTTAACTTTAAAGTGGATATACCCCTCTAAAAACAAATCGAAGATTAGGAATTTTTCCTCTGCTCCCTCTTAAATGATCATCCCAGGAGCGCGGGCGAGGCTGACTTATCTTTGGACTAAGCGGCGACCGCCCAGTTGTATTATTCCGAGGAATGTAAATGTTGTTGCCTAGTAAACAGAATTCAAATTTCCTATTAATGTAGGTGAAAGCGTGGTAACTGGGCAGTCGCCGCGCGGTGGCCGCGCTAAATCTTGCTCGTCGTAACTGGGCGCGGCGTATGACAAATGTAACTTATTCATCATCATTTCATCATCAACATAAATCGTCGGTGTTTTATAGAAAAAAAATTTCAGGGGAGCATGTTCAGGATTTAACGAATGTTTTAAAATAATTACGTCCTGTTTTGAAACCCAATAATGGTTTTAATTAAGTTTAAGTTTTGAAATTTAATTTAAAACAGAATGTAAATATTTTAAAACAGTCATGAAAACTTAAAACATGCACCCCTGAGAAATGTTTCGAAATGGCGCTCACGCCCTTTCTACACAACACCGACGTTATATTCTCCACAGGAGAGGGTTTAGGTCATAGGCTAGATTCGCCATAGTCACACAACCACCTAAACAATGAATGTATTGCAAACCAATTTTCCCGATCGCATAATTTCACGAAATTCAGTCGTGAAGTGGCCAGCTCGGTCGTGTGATTTAATACCGTTGGATCATTTTTTGGAGTTATGTTAAAGACAGAGTCTATACGGTGGCCCCGATCGAATCGATTGCAGTCTTAAAACTTCAAATTCGTGAAGTGATTAACGAAATCGACCCACCATTTTGTCAAAAAGTTACTAAAAACATTGATGAAAGAATCGACATCTGTAACTGTGGTCGTGGTGGACATGTATGAGATATTTTTCATTCATAATTTCCAAACCTTACTTTTTTAATACAGTAAAAATTTGATTCATTGTCGTCTAAATTTATTGTTCTATTTTGATTTACAGAACAAAGTTTTTTTCACATAATGTTTATACGTAGATATTTCTCTTTAAATACTACAGAGAACCAGCTAAATTTTTGTTTTCATCTGTTGCCCAGTAGTTATTAAATTCACACTCGTCCCAAAATTTGAACAATGTCCAGCGATTATATGACGCACCGCACAGAACACTGCCCCGTTTATTGCCATCGGACGCTTGTCGACGGCTTATTTTATTCGCGTTAATTTTCAGCGCGCAGGATGCGACGGACATTCCCCCACACCTCACCTCCTAAAATGCAGGCACGCCTTGAAATATTTTGCCTTAATTATGAATATCTGCTCGCGCTGTGGGCGCTAGGCTAGATGAGGAAATAAGAAACTTTTTCAAAATGGTTCTGGTCTAGGTGGTCTGGTTAGTACCCCAGAGTTAATTTCGTTACTCTAGTTCTACAGCAGTTCCCTGGTTTGAGACCAGATATAGTCTATCTCCGTCATCATTCAAATATGTTTCTAACTCGAACGTCCAATGCAAAAGAAATACATCAGCGCTAAATTAAGCAATAAATCTTAGTAGTACAACGTTTGGCGGTATTGGCAGACTGAACTGGCTGCGTTTGGCGACCGGCCAGACCACTTTCCTTCTAATTGCAATCCAACGGTTTTGCAGTTGAATTTAAAAAAGCGCGTTTTTGTTTTACACACTTTTCTATCGACGAGAATTTTTGTACTGCACTAAAAAGATAGTAATGGAAGTAGTGTTGTCCAGTGCAAGATCTGGAAGACTCTTGGTCTAGTAAAAATAAATCAAAATTTTAGTAGAAGTAGAGCTCCTTGTGAAAGAGTCATCCCACCACTGAAGTACTGCCACCATTGACTAACGAAGAATATTTTGAAAAACAATAAATTCATTTCTGACCATTTATAATATTTATTTCTTATTCATTCCGGAAACTTATAGGGCACCCCACGTATTATTGTGAAAGTAGTAGAAAATACCTTATCTATGTCTGCCGCCAAGCGGTAATGTGAGCATTACTGATGACAAAGTTCCGTGCTAGCGACCCGTTTAGCCCTGCCAGGTATTCCCGATCTAAGATGTTCGAAATAAATGTTGCAATTCATAAATATATTCAAATGTATATTTACAAAGAGCAACCCATAGATTTTCTTGCTAATTCCTTTCAGGGGAATTTGCCTTACGAGGTGAGCAGTAGAGTTTAACCAATATGACGATTTCAAGTCTAATTTGTTTACCTGTGAAGTAAAGATGACTTGATTTTGACTTTGACTAAGTCCAAACACGATAGTTCTTCTGTAAGTGGTTCAAATCCAGCCGAATCGAAGAAATTTTTCTTTGTGTTCTATCTTTGTATTAATAATTATTACAAACTAGTGCAGTAATTTCACAAAAAATAATTTAATATGATGGTAATAAATGATGTTGATATTCAATAAACTACGACTGTAAGTAGTTAAAGTTCTGCGCTGCCTGGGCAGTGCTGCAGTACAAGAATCGCTGACTAATCTACATGTTCATGTTAAGGGGAAACTTATTTTTGCAAGTGGAATATAAAAGCACATTTAATATAACTATGATTTATTTAAGTGCTAACTTTTCTTTATCATATTGGATTAAGAAACACCTATGAATATAGGTGCCTCAGAGGCCTCAAAGTTACAAAGGCTATTAAGGACTCTAATCCGACGGAACTAGTTCGCTTTATGGCGGAATTAAGACTGGATGAGGAAAGCAATGTAAAATTAAGAGGGTCACTGCGACCAATAAGATCTCATAGAGTGTGTAATCTAATCACCCCGCCGCCTTCATATCGAACGGAACACTCTTCGAAACACAACCCAGAATACCGAGACCAGCTCCCATATCTTTTCTACATAAGTTTTGTTTATAGTGACCCTATCAATCTCTTGGTTATACGGGTAAAGCACTATAACCTGTGCAAGCAAGTCCGCACAGGGACCTACTCACCCAGGTCCTAACCCCACATTAGCCCGTTTGCCACATTATTATTATTGCCATTAAGTAGCAGTAGAGCTCCTTGTGTATGTGTTCGCCCAGGGAAATACTGTCGCCTTTCCTATTTCTGCCGCTAAACATTAATGTCAGCATTACTGTATTCCGGTTTTGACGGGTAAGGGTGCTGGCGAAATTACAGGCACATGGGACTTGTCTACATATATCTCGGGGTGTCGGGCGTAGAGGCAGTGCCCCTCAGATCTTTGCGATTTAAAGCTCTGAGTGGCACTGCAACTTTTATGGACAGGCATGTAACTTACCATCAGGCGCACGACTTGTTCGTCCCGTCACTTGATATTATAAAAATAAAAAATATAATATATCCAAACGCGTACATCAAAGCGTAAAATATTTTGTTAGATATATTGACCAGAATAAGCCGCCTAAGGGGTAGTACCAACAATGACATTGTATGTTTTGTCACACTGAATAACGTTGGGAACTAAAGCAACGAGCTACAAAACAAAACACAATCTACCTAGAGTTGTGTTACTTGAACGCTAATCACCAGATTGGAATTATCTCAGTATATCTATCTAAACGCCAAGTAATATACAATGGACTAGTTATAGTAGAAATGCAATCTGGACAACAAACACCTCACCTTGAATTACTGTTGATTATGGCCAAGATTTTTCTTTATAGCAGTACAGTAAGTAAAAATATGAACTATTTCAATAGAATCGGTTCATCTTGAAAGCAGCAAATGAGTTCTCAAAATTTGTTGAATTACATATAATTTCCAAGTATTATTGAAATCCTTTAATGGAATATTGGTAAAGTTCTATAAATCAGTTTCATACCCTAGTTAGGCATTTATAAAAATAGAATATTTTCTTCAAATTTGAATAGGACCACTACCCCCAGGTACCCCCTTTCCAACAAAAAAAGAATCATTAAAATCAGTTCACAAATGTCGGAGTAATGGCGTAACACACACACACAAAATTCAGTCGGATTTAGAACCTCATCCTTTTACAGAAGTCAACTCAATTCCATGCAAATTAGGGAGACAGCTAGTGTGTGACATAACCTGTGTGTACATTGTAGCCCTCTCCCATGTCCTTGTTAGCGTGGGTGATGCAGGCTCTGTCGCCAAAGCGGCCGAGAACCGCAAAAGGCGACTGACTTACATACGCCAACCTTGCTCAGAGCTACAGATTTGTGTCTTTTGCGCTAGAAACCTTGGGCCCCTGGGGACCACAGGCGAAGCTTCTAGCAAACAAGTTGTCGGTTCGCCTCGTAGAAGCCTCCGATGACCACAAGGCTAACAGTTATTTCCACCAAAGAATAACTTTAGCTATTCAAAGTGGAAATATTGCCAGCCTTCTAAGCACAATGTCCCAGGGTGCGGCCTACTTATAAACTTTCTAGTATTCAAATTTTTATAGTAAGTTTTGTCCAGTATTATATTTCTCTTTGTAAAATAAACTTTTATATTAAAAATAAATAGATAGTATCGTAAGACAGTTTGCGTAACTCAACTCTACGGACATATCTCGCAGAGCAATGGCCAGCGCACGCTCTCTACAGCGACATCAAATGTTCCATGCACAATTTACGCTCGTCCAGGAGCACGACAATATTGTCGCAAACATGTAAACCCTTGTTATGACTTTGTGTAGCAAGCTTGCAGATTATATGCCTTGTTGTCAAAGATGAGTTTGCTTTGTTGGGCAAATGTTGGTACACGATTTATGCGGAGCTTCTATTATATGATAACACATTCACTGGTTATGTTAAAAGTTTATAGATTAAATCTTCTTTAAAAAAATTATTATATCGCACCCTTGGTGTAATAAGTCACATCTGAAAAATGACAACTTTTCAGGAGAGAGGTTTAAATATTCTGAGAACTAAATTAGAACATAACTTGTTTATCCTTAAATAAAGGAGTTATAAAATTTCACATGTACATAATTTGATTCACGTATTTTTCATGTTCTTAGGTTTCAGTGATTGTTACATATTGGAAATTAAACTATTTTTTCGGTCCTAATTCACGTATACTTGTTTTTTCAAACAAACCAACGTTTCGAGCCAGTCAGTGACCATACATGGGATCTGAAAAAGGCCTCAAACGAATAAAGAAATAATAAAAAAATATATATACGAATAAACGAATAAAAAACGATAAAACAAAAAAAAAAGAAAAAACAAATAGGTATACCCGATTCAGATACGAAAAATTGTTTCATTTATTTGTTTATTGATTTCGCACCTCAAAACTTTTGCTCCATTAGATACAGAAAAATATTACCCATATCCTCTCCAATTCTTTTAATTATATCGACTAATATTGTAGACACAAGAATTGAAGAGGATGTGGGTTATACTTTTCTGTGTCTAATGGAGCAATAACATGTTTGACGGTTTCCATAAGTGAGTTTATTGGTTCAGCAACAGCATAACGCATTTTTTCTTATTATTTACATCTGATTAAAAATTTTAAGTAAAAAATAAATTTAAAAGTAGAAAAAACAAAATTTAAAAAACTTCAACTACCAATATACAACCTTAACCCAAACGTTTGCCAAATGTGGCTTTAGTTGCACTGTGTCTACTACCGATATCTGACGAGGGGGCAGTGGAACTTTATCCTTATGACCTACATTTCCTATTGTTTCATGTAGTTCATATTATGTATATGATTTTAAAGTGATAAAAGCACTTTTGACATACGATCACATATGACTATAATGAATAAGAAAAAAATATTAAAATGGTCAGAAATGAATTTATTGTTTCTCAAAATATTCTCCGTTAGCGTTAATGCACTTTTTCATACGAATGAACCAATTTTGAAAACATTTATGCCACTCCTCCGTGACAATATCTGAAACATATTTTTCATACTCTTCGACAGCCTCTTCAGGTGATGAAAACCGTTGACCGAGTAACTGGTTCTTAATTTTCGGAAATAAATATTGTCATAAGGTGCCAGGTCGGGACTGTACGCGGGATGGCTTATAAGGTCATCGTTGTTAACCTTCAAAAACACATTTGTCTGTCTGGCCGTCTGAGAACTGGCATTGTCGTGGTGCAAGATGATACGGCGTTTACGGTTATTTTTACGGAGTTTGTCTATAACTTCCGGCAAACAAATGGTCGTGTACCAATCACTTTTCACGGTACAACGATTCTCCAAAGCAACAATAGCCACGTGTCCAGTTTTCTTAAAAAAAGAAGCAATCATCCGCTTAGAAGCACTTTCCACGCGCGCCACTTTGGTTGGTTTCGGTTCATCTCAATAGACCCATACGCTCGATTGCTGCTTTGTCTTGGGATCGCATATATAAATCCATGTTTCGTCACCTGCTATTATGTCCCATACCAAATTTGACGCCCCTTCACATTATGACTTCTCATACAAATCCTTGTACAGCTGCAAAAAAAATGTTATACCTTGTGCTAGACAACCACACCTATTATTTGGTCACAAACTACATTTACATTCATGTAATATGAGTACCAGAACTACGCAATTAACTGCAAAACTCAAACTAGAAAATATAGAGCAGAACTTATTTAGAAAAGTGATAGATCTTGAAGGGTAAGGGTGCCGTTGAAATTACAGGCACATGGAACTTGTCCACTTATGTCTCAGGGTGACGGTGTCGCAGTGACGATGTCCTTCAGATGTTTACTATTTAAAGCTCTGAATGTCACTGCAACTGTTATGAACAGACGTGTCGCTTACCACCAGGCTAAAAACCACTTTAATTCCTCATCATGTTACATAAGTTTAATAGTTACATTAAAAGTATTTTAATTGAAAGGTCATATTACCAAAATTGAATAGTATGTGTTAGATGAAGATTAGTGATGAGAGAGACTCAGTCTTTTAAGGCGTTTTATAACGACTCGACTCTATTTCACAGGACTCGACTCTAAAATTAAGACTGGGGGTTCGAGTTTTTATTAATGAAACTCAGTCGTTATACTAAAAGACTCAAAAGACCTATATATATATGTCTTATTAAACCCGAAGTTTATAAATAAAAATGACGTAAGTAGTATGAAGTAAATAATCAAGTTTATTTACTAATAATATAAATCGTAACATAAATACCCTGGGGGTAGAAATAAAATCACGCCGTACGGCTCATGACTCACGACTCACGAGGCTATGAGGCGCCAGTAGTTTTAGTCTTTTTAGTCGTTTTAGTTCTATAAGTCTTTTAAGCTTCCTAGGGTTAATAGACTTCGACTCCAATTAGTCCTCAATTTTAGTCTTATGACTCAAGACTCGAGGGTGAGGCGACTTTTTTCTTCTTTTTTCGACGAAAATTAGTCAAGGTTTTTTAAAAGGCCTTAAAAGAGTGAGTCTCTTTCATCAGTAATAAAGATGTATGGAAAGACAACATGAGTCTAGATTCCACACAATTATGATTCAAGTGTTTGAAAAGGGAGGTGGTGGAGGTAGGAGGAGGAGGCGGAGGAACGAGCAAAAGCTTAAAAATGACGTTTTCAAGTGTAAAAATTTTACCTGCGGAATAAATGATTATTTGACTTCACATGATAATCATAAAAATTCGGCCTACCGGGAATCAAACCAATGCGTTATCTAGCACAAACAATAGCAACCGCACCGAAGAAGATTCCAAAAAATTTCTATAAAAAGATCCGTAAGCTCTGTAAGATCTTTTACAATGTGAATTGGATTGAGAATACAAGTAGGAACGTACAAATAGAAACTTAAACTATCATTCAATACCTCAATGAACCTGCAATGTCTATAGGAACAAACTCCTAAACTTGTCCCACAATAGCAATTTCCTACCCGCTTCTGAACTACTCAAGACACCTAAAGCTATATAACGGTCAGCATGAGCAAACTATTTGAAGTCGGCTAAAACGTGCTTCCTGCCCGAGATAACATTATGCTATTAAGAACATAATACAGTCTAAGACATAAACTTTTATAATCAATAATAGTCCACGTGTATAACGACACAGGGTGAAAAATTCAAAAGTCAAAATCATCAGTCATATCAGGAACCAATAACCCAAGAGGCCTGCTAATCTGCATACCACAGATCGTAACTCTGAAAAAGGTCAAAATTCCGTCTTAGATCTAGATGGCGCTGATCAATATCCTGGAAGTAGTTTATATTATGTAAATGGCCGTGGATTTTTTCCTCTTTAATGGGCGTGCACCCAATCAAGCATTGAATGAGCCAATAGGCATTTTTATTTAAATAGTATCAAGTGAGGGCTCGAACAAGTTGTCCCTCACGCCTGTCCATAACAGTAGCAGTGCCGTTCCTAATTTTTTAATCGCAAAGATGTTAGGGGCATTGCCACTGCGCCCATCTCCCTGAGACATAAGTTGACAAGTCCCATGGGCTTGTAATTTCATCAGCACCCTTACTTACCATTCCAAGCCAAATAAGGTGGCACTACTTCCCTGGACGAACTCTTTCAAAAGGACTGCTACTAAACACTAACTGTTAATTTTTGTAGACTGTGGCAATTTGGTGTTCTGGTGAAATCTCTTTTTGGAATATCCACTCTTCGCACCGATAATTTTTTACTATTAACATAAGTAATGGGTGATACGGTGAGTTTGAGCTTTGCCTTATGCTGCAGTTCTTTCTCCAGCTTGGCGCTGAAGTCGGTGACCTTAAACACGTTTCGTATGAATACAAGAAGCTAATGGTGAATGTATCCGCAGGTCTGGGTTGAGGTGTACGAAAGGAGCCTCCCCGAACGACGTATCATTCTTCTCCTATACGTCTGGCGTGTTTACCGTGTTTCCGCGGTTGCTGCACATTGAATTGAAAGGAAATTATTTTTTTATAGTACAAGTGACGAAACAAACAAGTTATGCGCCTGGTGGTAACCGGCAAGTCTGCCCGTTGCAGTACCACTCAGAGCTTTAAATCGCCTGTAATTTCACTAACACCCTTACCCTTCAAAACCGAAACACAGTAATGCTGACATTACTGCTTGGTGGCAGAAATAGGTAAGGTGGCAGTATTTGCCTGGACGAACTCTCTCACAAGGAGGTCTACTGCTACTAAAATTTAAACATGATGTACATTTTTTGCGGCATTTTTAATGATAATAATTCTAAAATGTAACTATATATCAAACAAATGAAATATTTTAATAAGTACCTATTACGCCCTTCATTGTATGCTCCCCTGTTACCATTTACTTACACATATTATTATATAAAGAAAATATTAAAAGCGTTATAGATTATCCTACTCTAAGCCTCTATCGGCTGTACCGGGAAAATAAGAAGTTTTAGCAAAAATATCTTCTAGAGCGCGTTATTGATCAAATATTCAAGTTAAAATGGAGGATTTCCTGCGAAAGAAACTCGTTGTTGCCTCAGAATAAAATAGAACGCATGGTTCTGTATTTGTTAAAATCTTGAGAATTTGAAATGTAAAATAAAAGTATTTTTTCGGATCAAAATAGCACCTAGGTATTTTTTTTTTTCAAAAAACTTACGGCTGTTTACAAGTTCCATGGCCACGGGAATCAGACGTCAGATTTAGATTCGAAAAAAAACCGTTGCATTTCCAATTTGTAACAATCTCGAAAACTTAAATGCTCAGTTGCCTTAAAAGTTACTATGGTTGTATCGCTAATAATTTTGTACCTTTAGCACCACATGAAAGAAATGATTAGTTATAATTATTAGATTTATGTTACGCGATAACTTCGGATTTGTAAACCGATTTTGATGATTCTCTTTTTGTTTGAAAGAGGGTACCTCAGTAGTGGTCCCATTTAAATTTGAAGTAAATACTCCACAATCTAAGAGTGGCAAACTGGGGGATGATTCTGATTCGCGCACTTTCCGGAAACCGATTACAATAAAACGTGGCAAATTTTATGAGGTCGGTAATTTTGTATATACAAGTTACAATTAGAACTCTCCTATTTACGCATAAAAACAGTTATCCACAAATTTCATTTGCAGAAACTATAAACCTCTGTCATAAAAAGTTGTCATTTTGCAGATGTGATTTTATTACGCAAAAGGTGCAATTTCTTCTAATTTTTTAAAATTCTGTAACACCAGGTCGTCAAACTTTTCGATAATTGTCCGATGTCTACTAGGTTATGGTTTCAGTAGAATACTTTCAACTATTAACAGTTGCAAGCAAAGAAAAGACAGCACACGGCACTGTGATCTAACTACAATATGACACATAATTAGATGTCTAAAATGTTAACAAAAGTGTTAAAAGAGCAAAAAAAAATTTATTTTGTTACTTTCCTATTTTAGACGCTTTTCGAGCTGTAATCTAATAAAATTTAGAACAATTTACATTTTGCAATATATATTTTTACTCAATTTCGTTTAATTATATGACACAGGCAATAATTATACGGATTTGGATATCTAAATAATTTATACTAAAATCTTTATACATATTTTACAACGCAATGTGTTTTCGGTTCTGTATTTCACATTATTAACTCGTGTCAAGCTCATTAAAAAATGAATTATTAAAGAAGGTTGTAAAAACATGCGATCAGTGAAGAATGTTTGCTTTTGAAAAATGATTAGTTCAAAAACGTATTACTAAATTTCAGATAAGGATCACTATCCTTATCTAGGAAAAATACATTGTACCTATATGTTTTATTCATTGTCTTTATAATACGACAAAGAGTAAACCTCATTATTGAATTAGATTATAAAATACTATTTGAAAGCCAATTGTAACTTCAATAATTTGCTTTTAATAAAACTGAATCAACATTTTTAATTTGTGTACAAAAAGCCTTCACTCAGAAAAAAATTTGTTGGCTGAGAGTCTATAGAGGTGTTCAGTTCCCATAACACAATTCTTATTGTCATAGAACTAC
>NW_020653850.1:20004068-20020761 GCF_003589595.1 Hyposmocoma kahamanoa | reverse complement strand
ATTGTTCAAGTTTCTAAATTTTGGTACCTGCCTAATAAACTATAATGAAATGAAACGAATTATAAATAATTATAATAAATTATTAATCGTCAGATTCTTCTCCATATGAGCGGGAACCATCAGTTGAATCCTGATTAACATTCGTTACTAATTTCTTGAGTACACAAATTCAAACGCAACATCACGATCCCATAAGACAATATCTTCTTTTTAGATCCCGCTTACATTCACGATTAAAACTTCTTCATAAATAAAATCGATTGTTATAAAAAATCGAATCAGAAACACATTAGGGCATCACTAATTGATTAGAATTCGAGCTATCAAAAGTTAAATAAATGGTTGAACGGAGTATAAAAATATTCACAAGTCTACGTAACTTCGAAATTAAAGTCATATGTACATCGGCACCAATGATATTATAATCGGCACTGTCAACCTGTCAATTAAGAAGGAAACGTTTTCTCACTAAGCTACCACCGCTCTTATGGTCACAGATGCGACCTAAAAGAAAATAAATAAATAAAAGGCAATTCTATAAAAGGAAAATGTGAATACGCTGTTTTTGTTTATTTGGCGAGCTAACTAGATCCGATTAACATCCTACTGTCCAGATATCCACTAAGACATAGACCACTGACTAATAGACACCACATCAACCCTACCTGTAATAAGGATCCTACCACAAGCAAACCGATACCTCTAATGAACACTATGCCAACTTAATTTTTGGACCTGTTCTGTTTTTATATTGTTTTTTGTTTCTTTTTTTCACACAACTAGTTTATTTGTATTTTTTTAATTTTGTTTTTTGTTTCTTTATTTTTTTCACAAAATTCGGAGAGCATGATCAGGAAATAAATATGGCTGTTTACAAAAATAACAGAAAATGACCAAAACATGTTGGCGTAGTGTCCATTGGAGGTATCGAAACAAACAAGTTTATTTTGCTCATAAGTTTAATAGTGAAGAAAATAAGGTAAGAAGACTTTTTCGGGGTAAAGAAAAAAGTAATGACAAACGATATTACACGAACATATTGCAATCTTGATGTAATAAGGCCACATCTGCAAAATTACTTTTTATTAGAGAGGTCCAAAAACTCTACGAACAAACCTAATCTATAACTTTTTTATGCTTAAATAGGAGAGTTATAAAATTTCACATAAACGTAATTTGTTGCATGTAATTCGTAACTTTTATTAGTTTAATTTGATTAATGCACTTTTGACGTATCATATTTGTGGCTTTATTATGCATGACACTGTAGTAACTACTAGTTGATACTTTTGTGACGGTGTGGCCTCCTTCCATCGTCATTTGACCTTTTTATCGCTTTTCTCCGGTTCCTGGGCACTCGTATTTAAATTTAAATTTTGAATTGTTCCACTCTTTTGCCTCACTTTCTGATTTTGTTTCGCTCCATCCTCACTCCCTGCTCGATCGCGACAGCGGACGGAGCTGTTTAAATTTAATCGCGTCTAATTTTGATTCTTTTACCAAGTTATAATCATTACAATATAATCTAAATCATGTATCAATCTTAATAAGTGTATAACAGTCTACAGCCTTATCAAGTACCTATGAATACGTATCTGTAATTTAGTATATCTCGGCACTTTTGGGTTAAGTGTCTACTTAAATAACTCTTTATATCCATCAGTTAGGAAGTGTTTTATATTAATGTACCTATTTTTCTATAAATACCTTTTTTTGTTACAGCCTTACTCCTTCCTCCTTGCTTCTTTGTTACCATTTCTTCTTAACCCGACTTTTAATAAATTTGTGGACCGGAAGTTTTCTGTTTTACTGCCGTGAACCTGGTCACGGCTTGTTAGGGTTACAAACCTTTCATTTTTATGACTTAATGATACTTTGAGCACTTCAAAAGTGACTTTGTTCGAACATCGATTGTAAAGCAACAGAACATAGTGTGTCACCAAGTTTAACACTTTGTGTGTTCAAGTATCAACCTTGGTGTGCTCTTGAACTTTTATTACAGTGTAAGTTTGTTACAAATAAGCTAAGTACGCAGACCGCGATCAAAATCGCCTTTAATTCTTTTACTCGCATGATGAATACGAGATATCAGAGAAGTCAGCCGACAGTATCAGTCAAGGTGTAGGCAGGCAGTTAAAGAAAATCCCACAACATAATGCTGGATAGTATCTAGGGTAAACGCTGTTTTACAGACTAATAGCTGGTTAACACGTAGGTATTCAGTGACATAGTAATTAACTAAATTTTAACTTAAATTTAAGTTCTCTAACGTTTACATGTGTTTTAGTAAAGTAAGTATTTTGATATATTGCAAACAAAACGTCAGCCCATCAAATGTTTCAAACTTCGTGTCACAACTACCGGGGAATGCGCGGATTACGGGAGTGACGGCTTCTTCGTCATAACAACAGGTTTGATTGTAATCAACTTATCTACTTATCCACTAAATCGATGATTACTTAACAGCTGCTAAGTTATTGTTTACACGCATAAATCAAGTTAAAATTTAGTTACCTTTTGTCAGGATATTCGAATTAGAACACATTTGTTATAATTATTAAGACAAAGATTGAAAACTAAGAAAAATTCCTTCGATCCTTGCTGGATTTGAACCAGCGCCTTCAGCATACTGTGTCTGATGCTCTCCAAACTGAGCTACGGAACGAACTAGCAAATCTTGCAAATTGTCCCCTGTGCTCATTGCAGATCACTGTATGTTGTTTTTAACGACTTACGACGTAGTCTTTGACCGGACAACGTATATAGTTGTTAAAAACGAAAAACACAGATCTAACAAACACTAGATTGTTCGATCTTTGTACAAAGATCGAACAATCTAATAAATGAAATTACTCCACTGGCTTGTTATAACAAACTAGTAGAGTAATTTCATGAAGAAAAAATTTTATATCGCGGTAGTGAAACAGAGTGATATTGGATAAACTTATTATTAGAATACATTTGTTCAGGATTGTATTGAAATATTTAAATAAATAGTAATACATTTATTACGAAATATGTACTGATATAAAGCTGTAAATGTCCCTGTAATTTTGTAGTTAAGCACCTATACTTTGCTTTCTCAGTATGTAGTATGTTCGGGGTAGTGATCTATGACGTTGTTTTCCCCTTTTTCAATGAGATTTGCCAAAGCCATTCGATTTTCGAAGCGGGAAAGTTAGTGAATTTGTAAGGGAGACGACCCCCGCTGCTAAAAGGCCGAAAACAAAGTGAACACAACACAAAGTTGATTGGAAAATGGTATTTACGACATACTGATTTCTTGTTATATAGTATCACTTATACTAGTGTATACCGTATCTATATCAGTATTTGAAATTATCAATTTTTTTATTTTCTTTGTTAATTAACCGATGTATATCTGATAATTATCCATGCTGATTCATGATTTAATCTCTTTCATTTTTGACTGAAAATGACCAATAGTGAGAAAAGTAGCAGTAGAGCTTCTTGTGAAAGAGTTCGTCCAGGGTAGTACTGCCACCTGGCCTATTCCTGCCGCCAAGCAGTAATGTCAGCTTTAATGTGTTCCGGTTTTGAAGGGTGCGGGTGCTGGTGAAATTACAGGCACATGGGACTTTGCAACTTGTCTCAGGGTGACGGGCGCACTGGCGGTGCCCCTCAGATCTTTGCGCTTTAAAGCTCTGAGTGGAACTGCATCTGTTATGGACAGGCGTGTAGCTTACCCCCAAGCGCATGACTTGTTCGTCCCGTCACTTGATATTATAAAAAAATAATATGTTTCAAAAAGTCATGGACAGTTGTTGTTTGTGATGTTAGTAATACAGTCCCGCGAGCTTATTAGCATTTTGCATTGGTATTTTGCAAATAATCCTGTAAACCTACTTCTTTATTGATTTGATGTCAAATAAAAATAAGTTTTCAAAGCCAAACCTGTGTAATAGCATCCAATTCAGCTCATGTATCGATTTTTCCGAAGAACAGAGTCCGATGTGACTATATAGCGAAAAGAGAATAAGTACGTTACGAGAATAATTTCATTATTCAAAGTCTACGTAAAGGTGTTTTGAGAATTTATATATCTTATTTCATTTCGGAAATATAAAATCGACCGAAATGGTCGATCTGACATCCACAGCGAAGAGTAACGAACGAAATGTACTATGTCCTGAGAATAAGTAGTCTTGTACATAGATCTATGTTCTATACAGCTTACTATCAGGCGCACGACCTGTTCGTTCCGTCACTTGATATCATAAAGAAAAATAGGAAAACCGTTGTAGCCTAATGGGTTGACCTACCACGTCACCCTGTGACATAACTTGATTAGTCTCATGTGCTTGTAATTTCACCAGCACCCTTACCCTTCAAAACCGGAACGCAGTAATGCTCACATTACTGCTTGGCGGCAGAAATAAGTAAGGTGGCAGTACTTCCCTGGACGAACTGTTTCACAAGGAGCTCCACTCCTATTGATAATTATTAATGACAATATTAATATGGAAATGTTGTCCATAAACAATGAGAGAGTTCCAAGTAAATTAAAACTTACTTATTGGAATTATATTGATAGATCAATAAATTTTTATGTAAAAATACTCTCGAACGCGATGAATTTCTATCATCAATTTATATCATTATTTATCATTCACATTTCTTAAATGTTGCTATAAACGCTAAAAGAATACTGTTCTACTCGTATTGTAGCAAGTGTAATTTATTTGAGCAAAAGGTTTTGTTCACGCCTGAAAATGGGGTCACTATTTCTTTGTTTGTGTTTCAACATCGACTGAGGCGCAGTTGTAACACAGAGTAAATTATTACAGTTGTACAACTCTTTCTCATAGGAACATAAGTGTTATTATGTTCATATGGTATGAACATAAGTGTTTTACTGCCTCCGTGGCCTAACGGTTACCATGCCGGACTGCCACGCAGAGGTCCCAGGTTCGTTTCCCGGGTCGGGAGAATAGTTGTATGGCCCACAATTATTTCTCTCGTGAGTTTGGATGTAATTTGTGGTTGTCAGTGTGTGTCCATGGCACCCGCGACACAGGGTTTCCCTAGTGCGGGGCTATGTTGAGTGTGTGCGAGTGTGTGTGCGTTATTATTTTTATTTATTTATTTATTTTATAGTTTATTGTACAGGAAAAATACAACAAATCACAAAGAATACAAGGCAAATTAAAAACAAAAGGTTCTGCTTATTTCTAATAGAAATTTCTTCCTGCAGACTCTTTCCAAAAACTAATTAATAATAATAGCGTTTTTTAAAAATCATGGACTATTTTTATTTTTGATATATATATAGACATTTATTTAAAACATGAAAAATATCCAAAACACAACATAAGTGTTGTTACGGCACATCACTAGCGGCCATTAGAGCGCGTTCCCATTATGTCGTAACGTTTTATTTATCGTTGGACGACTGTCGCGTCTAGCCTGTTCCCATATCGCGACTGTCGCATCTTGTCTGTTCCCATATCACGACAATCTGTTGTGACAGTGTCGTAGACGTTTATTTTATTGTTGAACGACTGTCGTGTCTACCTAGATCATAACGATAATTTCCGATAAATTACGTTCTCGGCAGCCACCTTATCGTTTGCACGATAGAATCGTTTAAAGCTGCGATTATCTGTCGTCACATTTTTATCGTGACATTTTATTTATCTTCTGATGACTGTAGTTGCTTTGGCGTAGACGAGGCAATGGGAAGAGCTAGTCTTCCCATTGCCTCGTCAAAAAAGTCGTGAACGACTGTTAATCGTGTTATACTACTCATTTAAACATGTGAACAACTTCATTTAAATATACAAGCCACAATACTTTAAACTACACGACTCCATGATTCGCAACGCCGGCCGCTTGACAGCTCTCTTCAAAACTTACAATATTGTAACGGTCGCGATTAAATGTTACCTGAAAAACAGCAGTATTGTTAATAGCAACTTATTTATAATCATCCATCTTCGAAAGAAACAAGTGTCGCTTTGCATCGTCATACCTCCTGGCCATTAAAGTTGTTTTTGTAACTAGGGTACCGTCTTCATTGAAAACATAAATTTCAAGTTAATCAATAGATCGAAGACGGCAAACTACTGATGTATAAGGTGCCAGAGTCATATATAAAAAGAAATAAGAATCCCTGTATGTCAAAATGCACTTCCTTCCTGTGCCTATGTGCTTTCTCTAAGTTTCTTTTGTATTGTACTGTTACAATAGATCTAAATGGTGAAGTATGTACATTTCTTTCATTCTAATATAAACCGCCACCACCACAAATCGTAGACCGCAGACTACTGACCGCAAACCTTTTTATATCAATCAGTAGTGTCGATTACGGTCTGCCGCTGAAGTCTGCGGTCGGTAGTCTGAAAACGGCAGTCTACAGCGTTGCTCGAAATAGCTTGATTACTTTGAAAACACTTATCCATAAGGTTCAATTTTCTTTGAGGAAATGAATCTTTTAAGATGGTCTATTTAAAAAAAATTGGCTTTATTTGTCATGCAAAATACATAAATTTTACACAAAACAAAGTAAATAAATTCAGATTAAAATTAAAAATAAGCATATAAAATACAAAAGAAAGATGTCAAAAGGGCCATTATTAGAAGAGAAGTTATTTAATCTGTGGCTAAAAATGCTGAAAGAAATTTAATTCTTCTTTAAGAGAGTTTTGTTCTTGTTCTAGAAATTAATTTTCCTTTATCAAAATGTCGTAACATGAGACATGGAAAATAACTTTTTTATTACAGTACCATAAAGAAAAGTTTATTTTCATGATGTTGTTTACTAAATAAAAACGTAATTACAATCACAAGAACCTGTTAGGCCGTAATGACGAAAAGCAAAAAACACACAAAAACATTTAATACTAACATCTATATAAAAAGATGTCTTTTGTCTAATGGTGATGATAGACTAAAAAGACAAACTGTAGTGCCTAAATATAAACTACGTAATTAAAACTAAGACAATAGGCTTATAATTTAGTCGTCACTACATTTGTAGCGCCAGGGGAATTGACTGGGCGGAAACAATACCCAAGTGCCTTGTTGTTTAACAGGGTTGGTTTACAACAGAATGAAGTATTTATAAAAATAATTAAATGTAATCGTAGACTATATTACTAACATCATAAACAAGTTTCATGGCCATTAATCATTCATAGATTTGACTTCGTATAAGAATAAAAATATTTCTAAAAGGTATAAAAGAAAGAGCTAGCGTAATTACAAATCCCATACAAATGTCGTAGCGGGGGTGAGAAGCCTTGAGGAGGACGCATACACGTTTAACTTTTATAACATCAAGTGTCGGGACGAACTAGCTTTAAATTGCAAAGATCTGAGAGGCACTGCCACGACGCCCGTCACCTTGAGACATAAGTTGACAAGTCCCATGTGCCTGTAATTTCACCAGCACCCTTACTTTTCAAAACCGGAACACACTAATGCTAAAATTACTGCTTGGTGGCAGATATAGGTAAGGTGGTAGTACTATCCTGGATGAACTCTGTCACAAGCAGCTCTACTGCTACTAAGTTATAACTCTGTGGTAGTAAAAGAAACATCTAGCGTAAATACAAAACGCAGGAGCGGTGGTGAGAGGCCTCGAGGAGAACGCATGTGCGAACTTACTAACTTAACTACCAAATACAAATCTAAAAAGTGTAGTAAGAAAGTACAAAAAAAGTTAAAATTTTATTTTTTGTAAATCTATTATGTTTTGTAAAAAGTCATGGACCAAAAATTGTCGTTTCTGATGTTTATTAATAGCCCTGTATGTCATAATAAGTAGTTGAAAGTATTTTGTAAATATTCTCGCTGGTATCCATTTTCACTGGCAAAGTTTGTGCAGGCATTGCATATGATCTGCATAATTTTCAAAAAGTATAACTATATTTGGCATTATGTACTTCCATACTATTGGCCTTACTACATACCACATAAATATTTCTTTCTTACCGAAGCGCACCGAGCGAAGCTTTCATAATATCCACTCAAACTTGCACAAAACTATTATAACACAAGGTACGTTCGGAACTACTCGGCCGTTCCTTAATCGATATGCATGAAATTTGAAATTGGCATAAAAAATATAATCTACAGGTCACCTGAGATTATTGAGGTCAAAGGTCACAGGAATGAGGCCATGGAATAGATATTTAATTGTAAATAATTCCTAATATCTTCTTTTTTATAAAAAAAATCTCAGTACTACAGACCCAATAATAGAATTCCATGTGAGTTTTTTTTTAATTTCCATGTCTATACTGTATCAAAGACGCAATGCTATTGGCCTACATTTTTTCTTTGACAGTATGTATAGTGTTAGTGAATTACATGCGAGTGTATTGGGAGTATGAGTGAGAGATGTGTTTACTGAGAATAGTACAATACTTAGTACTAGTAATTTTTTTTTTTTGCTTCCTCTTTGGGAGTATCTGTGAGAGGAGAGTTTACAAGAATAGTTATTTGTACTTAATACTTCATTTTTATTTATATATTAATTATATATACATACTTTTTTCCATTTTCTTTTTTTTTCGTTTTTTTTTTTCTTTTTTCTTTTTTTTTGTTCCTTATTTATTCTTTTCCTATTCTTTTTTATTCTACTTTTTCCCTTTTTCGTCCTTTCCCGCTCCGTGTGAGTTCGCTCAGGGAAGTACTGCCACCTTACCTACTTCTACCGCCAAGCAATAATGTGAACATCACTGTGTTCTAGTTTTGAAAGGTTAAAGGTTCTGGTAAAATTACAGGCACATGGGACTTGTCAACTTATGTCTCAGGATGACGGGCCCAGTGTCAGTGCCCCTCGGGTCTTTGCGATTTAAAGCTCTAAGTGGCACTGCAACGGCAAATGGACCGTTGCGTTGCCGTCAGTTGCGTTGCCACCATCATAAAAAATCCCAATTGCCAGAAATGAAATAATTTCAAATTTTAAGTTTATTAAATGTTTGACCACCACGAAATTCAATTATTTTTGTCGTGACCATCAATAAATTAAAAAATTACAATTATTAAAGCCCCGTCTCTGGTCAGCTCCTGGTAACTGTGAAGGTACCTAGCTGAGTGAAGAAGATTTCTTACAGATGGCGCTACAGCAAAAAAGTCGTTAAAAGATCTGCAACAAGCGAGTAGAATAATTAGTAAAGTCCGCTAGTTTGTTCCGTGGCTTGGTTAGTATGGCGTCTGGGATCGAAGGCACGTTTTTCTAAGTGTTCGATCTTTGTATTAATAATTAAAGAATTTTTCTATTGCAGTAAGTACGAGTACTTTGTAAATGTGCAAATTGAAATAGGAATTTTCGGTCGAAATGTAAGTTGTTTTTGTAACTTTTTCGACAACCCTATTCCGAAAGCCGTTTTAATTATCCCCAACTCATTAATTAAAGTCCAGATTGGGACTGAGTGTTCGCGAGGCATTAGAAATGTAAAACAGTCGACGAAATGAGTTTTCGGGAGATCGCTCAATTGCTCCACGCGTTAATTAGGTAAATTCTCTATTTCAATCTTACGTTATTGAACCGTAAGTCTATGACAAAGATTCCATTGGACTCGCTTTCAAACTAGTTATTTGTGAACGGACAACGGTTTAATAGTAAGGGCTGAGGATCTTCGACAAAATGTCGGTATTGTTGTTGATTTATGATTGGAATAGGCTCAGTACATTTACCTAAACTTTAGGTAATACACATAAAGCTGATAATACTTCCCTCTGAAATACCGAAACGATTAAAACTAAAAGACAAACGATGAATACAAAATAGTTATATTTTTAATTACAATTATTTATCAAAAATAAGGAGCCTGACGTCGCTGACTCATATCTGCATATTTAGTAGACTATTTCCTTTATTTAACACCATCTAAATACTTATTATTTACATTTAACTTATTTGGGACAAGTAAAACAAAATATCATATCGATGCCTTACTTTCTCAAAGTCTAAATTTCTAATCAAGGGTGTTAGTTTGTGTAAATATGATGTGAAATCAACCTGTAACATTTGTATGTATTATCCATTTTCTTTCCATCTCAGTGACTTTGTGTTTTAAGATACGAGTTTGAGAAAGAAAGGCGAGAATATAACCGTCAGCACGTCGTCAAGGTCAAGTAAAGAACCATGAACATTGTTGGTTTGAAAAAATATATATACAAGATTTAGATCCGATAAATAGAGAGAAAGCCGTGGTAGCCCAATGGTTGACCTACTGCCTCTCAAGCAGAGGCCACGGGTTCGAATCCCGTCTCGTACCTCTAAGTTTTCAGAATTAACGTGTGAAATTTAATTTGAAATTTATTATGAGCTAAAGAAAAAAGCGAAAAGCTTCAATGAAGGACAATACCGATGAAACCTGTACGTCGAAAAACGTTATTAGCAGCAGAAGATCTAGCAGAGTTCGTCCATGTTAGCATTACTACGTTCCGATTTTGAGGTGCTAGTGAAATTACAGACACATGATACTTGACTTATGTCTCAGGGTGGGCGCAGTGGCAGTTCCCCCTCACATTTTTGTGATAAAAAGCTCTAAGTGGCACTACAACTTTTAGGGACAGTCGTGTCGCTTACCACCAGGCACACGACTTGTTCGTCCCGTCACTTAGGATTATACAAAATAAAGAAGAAAACCGTGCCCAGCGGTGGGATGTATAAATGGGTTGATGGTTTAGATCTGAAAAAATTGTTTTTGTTTCCAATGTATAACAATCGCGAAAGTCTTAAAACTCTATAAAGTACAACAGTTCCGAGATTCCAGAGCGAGGCATTACACACTCTATGTGTATTACTTTCTTGATACTGTGATTGGATATCTGTTTATGACCTATTCGTGGTCCCAGTAGAGAAATTAGTTTCATCAAAATTCCGCAACGTTGCTAGGGTCGAAACTTAACTTGTCTTGTCTTACATGTGGTCTTAAGTTGAAATGGCGGTTCTAGCAGTAGATAACTCGCGCAAATTGCAAATAAGGGCGGCGGGATCTGTCCGACTTGCCTTTCTAAAGTTGATCTCACACGATCATGTCTACAGAGTCGGGCATCAATGGGACAGTTGCGTGTAATGCGGTGAGCAACAGAAGCAATGCTAAAGTCGCTGTCGCTGTCGCTGTATTGTGGCCGTGTCAGGCATCTGTGCTATGATTATCATAAAAACCTGAAAAACTTTTTTTTTATATAATAACGCACACACTCGACATAGCCCCGCACTAGGAAAACCCTGTGTCGCGGGTGCCATGGACACACACACACATAGATAACCACAAATTACACCCAAACTCACGAGAGAAATAAATGTAGGCCGCACAAATATTTCTCCCGGCCCGGGAATCGAAACTGCAAGATAAGTTTTTCAAGGTTTATTGTGGTCAGGACAATGAAAACTTGAAATTTATGTACTGTCATTAGGGAAACGTAATTTTTTTTCTGATATCAAGCGACGGGACGAACAATTCGTGGTGGTAAGCGACACGCCTGTCATAACATTGGCGGCAGAAATAGATAAATAAGGTGGCAGTAGTTCCCTGTACGAACTCTTCTACAAAAAACTCTACTGCTACTGAAGTTCGAGAGTTAAAAAACTGATTTAACGTTTTTTTATACCAAATAGAATTTTGTAGTATTTGGCATCAGACAAATGGTATACATGCCACGAAGGTATATTACTTATAATTTTTTTCGTTCATAAAAATTACTTTTTCTTTTACATTATTTTGTTATTAAAGGTGCAAATGGAAACAAGTCCAACATGCTGGTATTACTGCTATCAATGGATATTTTCTCTGTCCAAGCGGAGAAATAAAGGCTTACGAGCAGCGCGAACAAACTTCTGTATTGAGTTTAGAGTTCGCGAGCTGTGTTTAACTGTATTAAACACTTCCAATGAGAACTTTCTGTTTTTAACATTTTGCCACGGCGAGTGCCATCGGGGAACGGAGAAATTCCGGAACTATATTTGTGTATAATTTAACCAGTTACTCAAAAGTCGTCATCATGGTCAACTCATTCTCCGGTCGCCACTATGGAGATAATTGACCGTCGCCACTATGGCCCATTGCGGCTTGAGGACTTCGCATATTTTCCAAATGTGATTCGATGTGCAGGTTTCATTGCAATGTTTACAGAGCATAGAACACATTAAAACATGTCAAAAAGATTTGTAAAAAGCTATTATGCCCACAAATTAGAAGAAAAAATAAAAACATGTTAAAGGATGAAAACAAAAGCCAAAGAGACCGCTAAAAAAGCCAAAGGTCAAAGGTCACCTTGTTAAATGTGAAAAAATAATGTTTGGGCGCGCAAATATGCAGAACTGTCAAATTTATTTTTTTTCTTATTGAGCTTTGACTGCGAGACAATTAGCTTAAAACTAAATAACAATTTAAGTAATTGAACCAAACCTAAATATAACAGTGCAATAAATAATAATAATAATAAAAAGAAATAAACTGTAAAAAAAAATTATAAAATATGTGGGTGCGTAAATATGCCTAAACTGTCAAAAAAGGTGTGTGAGCGTGCAAATGTGCAGAATTAAGAAAAAAGAAAATTAAGCTAATCGACATTCAACCTAATAATACATAAGGTAGTATACATATATATCATATCTAAATTATAATCAAAGCATTACAAATGTGAAAAAAAATATGTATCGTTGTAAATATGCAAGTCTCACATTATTGTCAGCTAATGAAGTACAACGAGTCAATACAATGGGTAACTACGTAAAAAAAATAACATACGTGAAAAATTTAATAAAATTGCAATAAAAAAAACAAATAAATAACAGAGCACCGTCAAGCCGATAATATACGTCTGAGCCCTAGAGGGGCTTGTGACGGAATTTTTAATAATATTTACCACAGGCTATAGAACGTTCAGGCAGTATAAGAAGTTTCTTCTAGAAAATTACACATTGTCGCTTAACATCAGGCGAAATTGTTGTTTACCATCCACAAGAATTAAAAAATAATGAAACATTACACTTCATACATAAACACAGGACTCTTAGTTCTTTGTGAGACCGTCCATGAATCACTGAACACACTCATATAAAGACTAGGAACGTAGAAAAATTATCATAGTGTGACTTTCATTCTTCTTCCGATTTTAAAGGTGGTTACACACTTCCTGCCTACGGTGTGACTCTACTCAGAACCCAACACGCTTCCTACAGGGTCACCTGGGTTTCGAGTCATTAGAATTACGTAGAAATTTGTCCTTGCTCTTCTGTGTCTTAAATGTTATAAGGAATACTATGGACAGTTTGTACCTCGTGGAAATGATCCTTAAACTCAAAGTACCAAATGACTACTGTACCAGGCGGCTTGATGCACCCTTGTTAGCAACTGTGCCTTCACGTAGTGAACAGTGCCGACACTCGCCCCTTCCCCGTGCGACTACACTCGTCAACTCCGTACTCGCAGCATAACCACCTACCCATTAGATTAGTAACAATATGTCTTGTTTTAAAATTTTGTTTTTAATTTTGGTTGATTTTGTTGTTGTGTTTTTAAATTGATGTAACGCCATGGTAAATACCGTTATGTTAGACTTTTTTGTCATTGAATAAATAAATAATAACCTTAAAACCAGTCATAATAATCGTTGGATGAATAACTACGAATTTTAAAAATGTACTGGTGTATGTAGCCGTGGTATCCTAATGGTTTGACCTACCGCTTATCAAGCAGAGGCCGTGAGTTCGATTCCCGGCTCGCACCGATGAGTTTCTCGGAATTGACATGCGAAAATAATTTGAAATTTACTCCGAGTTTTTCGGTGAAGAAAAACATGAGTTGAAAGCAGCATGTCCAAGAAGGTTCACAACCCTCGGAAAACGTGTGAAGCTCCCAACCCGCATTTGGCCAACGTGTGGCAACAAAACAAAAACACCACGATTTTGTAACCACCAGCGGCAAAGGGTACATAGGTATAAGAAACATGATCTCCGATCGGTTTGCCTAAGAAACTTACTTCCCAGCTTATTAGGAGGTATTAGGCATGATTCATATCGCCGAGACGCAGCGCAACGGAACGCGACGCAGCGCAGCGCTTCATTAACGCGTGCGGTGCTGGTATATTGCAACGGAGGACAGTGAGAGAAGTGCGGTGGTGGAAGATACACAAAATCGGAACGTTCGGTAGCACACATGCTACCTAAAAACAGTCTGTGTGTGTGTACCATGCTCTCGTAAATAAAATAAATAGTCAACTTCAAATGTAAGTATATTAAATACGTGATTTCATAATTCACCGCCTGCTCCCACGTCTACATTATATCTGATGTATAGGAAGAGACTCTTCTGATCAAACGCTGTCATTCTGTTAAGTTATAGGAAAAAATCCTTCAATTATTCAGGCGAATTTATTTTATCATACTATCCGAACAAAATAGAGAATTCAAAGAATGCTGACAATGGTGTTGTTTGTGCAGAACGGGCGTGGATTGATACCACCACTGTTATGTTTCGGGTATCAGTAACTCAGGTATAAGTCCTATGGTCGGTCGGTCCTAGTAGCGCGTCACCGTCTGGGGAGTACGGAACTACGGCAGCGAACCGTAAAAATAGGTCTTTCGAACTCTCCTTTAGTTTTAAAAATCATAATAATAATAATTATAACTTTATTGATAGCCATTACAAATAGTATAAAAATAATACAGTAATTAGTATTAGTTATTGATTGATTGCCAACCAGTCAGGCAACATCCAGACCCCACAAAAGGATTTAACCTGTGTTAGCAGACAGTACCGTTGCCGCCACGGCGGGCAAGCATCAATCGAATTTTTATCAGCAAATGGCTTACAGGTAAACTAAAAGGAACTCTGTAGTCCCAAAACCAGTACAAAAAAACTGTTCATTTGGGACCGAGAAAAGAATAAAATATGAGAAAGATGTTCAAAGAGTTAGTATAGTTTATAGAAGACTTATAATAATAGACTCATAATAAATTACTTATTTTTGTTGGATGTTGTTTGTGCACTACGTCTGATTTTAATCCGAGAAAATACAAATATCACTTGTACACCTAGATATAAAATGACTCTCAGGACACCTGTGACATTCCGGACCGTCATTTCTCGGATTCGGGACTGGTACGAGTCGGACGTAGTGCACAAACTCTTACAATGCCAAAAGTTGACGTCGACTGAAAGAACACATAGTTGACGAATGCCGCATGTAACACGGCACCAGAACGAGATTGTAAATCTCTAGATGTATAGGCGGATAATTTCTCGGATTCAAGGGGTCTACTCTCGATCTCGGTATGACATTCGTCCGAAACAATTACTGTCAAAGAAGTAATATTCGACAAAATTAAAAGACAAGTATCAAGTATGAAGCTTCATTCGCATCACGTGTCTTTTCATTTGGTCATGTATCGCTTATTTGGCCGTAATTGTTTCGGACGGAGATCGAGAATAGACCCCCAAATCGGACGTAATGCACAAATAACATTCGAAGTCGGTCCTAATTTTCTAGATAAGTATATTCTCGGATTCGAAACTTACACAGGTCGAACGCAGTGTTTAAACACCCTAAGATAGTTTTATGACCAAAATATACGATAGGGAAGTTAGTGATTTACGTCGTGAAATCGATGTGAATTAAAATTTGTATTACTGAACTAGTCTAATTCAGATTAGCTGTGAACTGTCAGCATGCCACAGGAACAATGACAATGGGCCGTCGTTCTAGGAATTCCTATTGTTGACTTTGAGCACAGACATACAGGCGAAAACATGAACCACTTTTATTTTAAAATGGTCCTCATATACGGCATTGACAATAGGAAAACTTTACTGTTCCGTAAGTATTTATGAATATAATCGTTAGGGAAAGTATCTCGATGTTCCTTGTTTGGTTAAGGCTTAAATTGAAATAAATAAACACACTGATACAAAAGGTAAAAACCCTCTTTCCAACAAAAAAAGAATCATCCAAATCGGTTCACAAATACCGGAGTTATCGCGTACCATGCATACAAACATTTTGAAGTCGGTGAAAAATAGTGGAAATGGCGTCAAGTGACATTAGTATCAAAACCAGTGTCGTCACATGCACTCATTTGAAAATGTAATCTTACATTAGTACTAAGATAATGTAATTTTGACGGGTTATAAATTATCAAACGAAATTAGACAATAGTAAAAAAGTTTTGGTAAAATAATTTGAAACTTATTTGAATCCAATAAGGTTTTACTATTACTAGTCATATAAAGCTAAGAACCCTAAATATCTCAAAATGTTACATAACTGGTACAAAGCCGAAACCATTTGGCAAATAATCTCAGTACAGAGCACTATAAAACCGACCTCAAAAGTGCGTGGAATTACATCTATTTGCCAAGTTTTATTGAAATCGGTTCCCGGAAAGTGCGCAAACCCGGATTCATCCCCTAGTTCGCCATTATACGGAACTCGACACAGGAGATAATAAAAATGCGTTCTCACTACTCAAAGTGTATTGAGAGATAAAAACGCCTTGAATTGGAGAATAGCAAAATCAACCATTAAAATAATTGCTTTAAAAATTTATAAAAATGAATCTTCATGCGTGAACCCTTAGAGGTGGATGATATTTCAAAATTAAATGGGACAACTATGGAGGCACCCTCTTTCCAAAAAAAGATTCATCGAAATCGGTTCACAAATGACGGATTCATCGAGGAACATACAAAAAAACATACAGTCGAATTGA
>NW_020653850.1:19971155-20004058 GCF_003589595.1 Hyposmocoma kahamanoa | reverse complement strand
TGACGGATTCATCGAGGAACATACAAAAAAACATACAGTCGAATTGAGAACCTCCTCCTTTTTTTGAAGTCGCTTAAAAAGAACTATTTCAAAACTATATGAAATATCAAATATGATGCTCCTCAAACGCTCTACTTACTCCTGATTGGTTAAAATATAATCGGTACTTCGCCAATCACGGACATTATTATTTTAATTTAGGGCATTTCTCCAAAGCCGCAATTTTCTGTGTCCATGCACTAAACTCCACTTATTTATCAAAACAAACACATACAAAAAATAGAGTGTATAATATAGATCGAAAGCTAACTGGAGAGCACAAAATCTTCCCAATAAACCTTTAGTAATGGAAAAAAAATCCAACACAAAGTGTCATTTTTCTCAAAATTGAAACCGTGTATCAATATTAAACTTTAGTTCACGTATAATAAATTAAATGATAGTACTTATAATCTGAATTTGACAATAGTTTTGTCAGAATACCAAGCTTGCTGCGTGACCCAGGCTTACGCGGGAGTTCGGTGGTCGTTACTAATCACGCTACATATCGCAAGTGAAGCATTTTAGAAGTTTCGCAATACGTTCGTATTATTCGTCCATCACGCCCCTGCGACTGGAGAGAACAGGTGGATGATTTGTTGCCGATTTTAGGACTTTTTGCGTGTAAATATCTAATTCCGTGAACTTGGTCCAGGTTGATTTTTTAATTCGTACGACATCTCAAAAACTAAATTTTATGTTTTTATATAATATTTTTTATAACATCTGTTATAAACTAGAATATAATAACAAGTTATTGGTTTCACAAATAGTGTCGTTTACGAGTAACATCAAAAAACATATATTTTCTGAATCCCGTGGCCTTGGTTTCGATGAATTTCATGCTACCAAATTCAGTAAAGCTTTCACCGAAGTCGAAGCTTCTTTGAAAAGCAACAATTTTAGACAAATTTTCGTATAAATGTTTAGTTAATATTATTGATCTTCACAATTTTATATTACTTACTATTTACTTCCCGGCGAAAATGTGTAAGGAAAATAAAAGCAGAAAAGAAAAATTGGATATCAAGAAGATGAAGGGATGTGCTAGAAAAGCAAAGATAAAAAGGTTTAAAGAAAAAGATAGACAGAGGTATGCGAAGAAAAGGCAGAAGGAAAGATTTTAAAGTTGCATTAATAACTTCGTCATGTATAAAAGTAATGAGAGGTATTAATCAAGTCCCAAAAAATTGATTGCTTTTGTAGCTACAGATTGCGATCTAAAATTTTTTTTAAAAAGAGTTACAGAAATACTTTATGTGATTGAAAAAAGGTTGAACAGCGAAACTGAAAACTGATTTTAATTAACAGTCATAAGGTGAAAATTGTTTGCGCTGTTCTGGCGCTTTATAAAGTAAAGTAAAGTAAGTAAAATTTTACTTTTTAAAGCTTGATTAATAGTTAGTCATATTAGTACATGTTTATGTAGATTAGTGAATATTTTTATTGCCTTTTCCATAATATTTTATACAAAAATTGTGCATTTTGTTAAATTATTTTGACCGAATTCAAATTGTTAAATTATTTTAAATTCGGTTGTATCTGAATTCGGTGGATCAAATATGTCATTAGCTGTTAAGAAACTAGTTGCCCAATTAACGGAATCTTATGTAAGTTTGAGTTCTTTTTCCTTCCCGTTTCTCAATGTTTGTCCTGGAATTAAGAAAAAACCAATCGACCACCGAAGTCAGAGAACTTAGATCTTCTAGGAGAAATCGTATCGTATATCGTAATAGAAAAAAAAATATGCAATCATTGCATTTAATTAGCTCTTAAAATCTCGTACCTATTACTTAAACACGGTACCCGACTTTAAGAACCCTCATTATGCAACAATTGCATAAAATGCTATTCTAAAGTTCTTTTCTCATTTAAAATTATCACTGGACACTTATTAACACTCGGACTTCTGAAAAGCAAATAATGGAAACAAAATTCGATTGAAATTTAATCCAAAGTTTTATTTCACTAAAAAGCCCCGAAATAATTGTGCTAAGCAACCAGAATTAAACTTACACTTAGTCCAAGGTCAAAGTTACATTTCTACCTATTATTCAAATTCAAATTGTTTATTTGCTTCAAACATGGTATAAAAGTTGTAGCAAAAAAAAAGAAAACCAGTACAAATATGTTTCGCATATCCGATAGCATGCAAATGTCTAATAATATTATCTTGATTGACTATTACAATTTTAAATAAATAAGTCTCAATTTTCACAGATTAAGTATGTCAAGAATTAAAATAATAATAAAAATTAAAATTTAAGAATTACAAAAAAAAATATGTCAAGAATTACAAAAAATATTTAAGTTTTTTTTTTATTTATTTGGATCTTTACTTTAATAAATTTTGTGTAACGTGAACGTAACATTTTTCCTATTTTCCGAAAGATGTTGGTCTTTTGGACAATTTGTAAACATTGATGTCCGCACAAACCATAAGTAAAAATATAATTCCGCGTAAATAATTGTAATTTTTCAAACGTTTTATGAAAATTCATTGACTCTTAGTATTCTAAGAACTGCATAGTACAAATAGTACCAACCACCACAAAGTAATCGCCATTAACCGCGAGACTAACTTCAGAGACGTAACTTCTAAAACTCCGTAGAAAACAACTGCGAAAAGGCTCGAGTGGAAAGAAAGTAATCCGTAACTTCGGAAACCGTTAACAGTTGTAAAAGTCGTCGAGATTCGGCGATGACAAGTTGACAACGAGTTCGCTATGGCAAATTCTTATGACAAAGAGTTCTTTCATAATTGTCGGGGCTTGACAGCAATAGGTTTTGTTTGGCCCAGTTTTATTGGACTCCGAAATGGTCCAGAAGGAATTTGAGTGGGAATATTTACGACATTTTATAATAAAGCGTTCTTGGCATTTCCTCTACAAACAAAACATTGTTTGTTACTACAGCTATAACATTACATTACACATTGGCAACTGAACCAAGTTACAATATGTTCTTCTTCTTCTTGTGGTTTCTTTACCTTGGGGTTCCTTTAATAGTAGAATTTTGACAACGATAATGGCAATCCTGACTTACTACACTCTATAGAGCCAGGTGTTCCTGCAACCGAACCATTCTCTCAACTTTTTTAACCAGGAGTGCCACCTTCTGCCATCACTTCGTTTTTTGGTGATTTTGTCCTGGATGACAAGCTGGAGTAATTTGTGTACATCGTAGTTCATGACAATTTGTATTCTACAAGACTAAATGATTACATTGGAACTTGACACTATAATTATAGTCTTCCTCTTGAACATCAGTCGCCATAGGTGTTTAAATGGGCTTCGAACTAAGGCTGGCCGAAGCAGAGACACTTTGTTCAGGGATTTTCGAATGGTTCTTGCCCAGATGGCTTGTACAATGCAATTCATACAACTGCGCACTTCGCATGGAGCCCTAACACCTAACGCTTAGGGATTCAATGGCGGCTACAAGTGACGCAATCAGCGTGGCTAAGTTCCAAGCCGCAATAATATAGTGTATGCCATGGACACGACAAACTCAAATTCAAATTCCAATCATCTTCATTTCACAGGTAAGCAAATTACACTGCTCATTCGTAAGACAAATTCCTCTGAGAAGAATGAGCAAGAGGTAGGGGTTGCACTTTGTAAATATACAGTTGAATATATTTATCATTTACAATATTTATTTCAAATATCTTAGATCTAACTATAACTGCAAAAGCCAAACGGGTCACTGAATTTTGTCGTCCAAGTACCCAGAAGCTCTACAATAACCTTTAGAATTAAATTTTAAATGGCAAATTTTGAATAGAAGCGAATGCATTGGCCATTAAATGAATTTGTGGCCTTGTGAAGACGACTGACAAGAACAGTTAGCTTATTTTTATTCCTCGCATTAATGTTATGTGTATTACCATTTTTCATACAAAAAAATTACCATTCTTCTCAATATAAATTACATTTTCACAAATATACTGTGACGCTAGTGTAAGAACGGGGATATTTTCGGAATATGAGGTGGATGGTTTTGCTGCCATCTCCCGGAAAACGACAGCATCCCTGATTTGCAGAGTACAGGTTCCATGGTCATGACTGACTGCCAACAGAAAACTATTAAATGCAAATTAGATCCAAAAAAAAAAGTAGTTTTTCATGAAGGGATTTATGGAAAAAAGGAAATCTAAAAATCCCCACTAGAGAGCATTCGTAAACACAGTTAAAATATTCCCTGCAACAAACGAACGTTAAAAAAAGCAAATCCCATTTATACACGAGTGTCCCCTCCAACATTGGTAAGTCATAAATTGAACACTGCGCTCTCTCGATAAGTATTGGGTTCAATTCCCGGCGACATAAATAGAACTGAAAGTTTAGGATGTGTTCGCTATTGAATGTGTATATCGCGTATTTGACGATGTACATGCATGAACTGAAGTGGATGCCATTACACAGGTTTGGCTTTGAGAACTTATTTTTATTTTACATCGAACTAATAAAGAAATACAGTGTTATATGTAACATAACAACCTAGCAGGACTGTGTTACTAACATCATAAACAACGACTTTAATTCCATGACTTTTTTGAAACATAATTTTTTTTATAATATCAAGTGACGGGACGAACAAGTCGTGCGCCTGATGGTAAGCTACACGCCTGTCCATAACAGTTGCAGTGCCACTCAGAGCTTTAAATCGCAAAGATCTGTGGGACACTGCCACTGCGACAGTCACGCTGAGATATAAGTTCACAAGTCCCATGTGCCTGTAATTTCACCAACATCCTTACCCTTCAAAACCGGAACACAGTAATGGTGACATTACTGCTTGGCGGCAGTACTTCCCGGGACGAACTGCTAGCTCTGCCACTACTACTACTAAATACTACTAAATTACTTTGCTACTGCTAAATTTATTATTAATTTATCTGCCTCCGTGTCTGAACGGTTACCATGCCGGACTACCACGCAACGATCCCGGGTTCGAGTCCAGTGCCGTGCCGGAAAAAACATTTGTATGGCCTACATTTATTTCCCTCGTGAGTTTTGGGTGTAATTTGTGGTTGTCTATGTGTGTGTCCATGGCACCCGAGATACAGGGTTTCCCTAAAAAAATTTACCAACAATAACATTTTAAGCTTTTTTCATAAGGTTATTTTTAATTCAGAGTATATTTGCCTCTTAAGAACTTGTTGTGGGTATATTTCGTCGATTTTGCTCATTCATGTTTAACATCGGTTCCATTCATAAAACACAAAGGTACACGTAAAGTATATAGTAGGGATTTTAAGTAGCATCTAGTAGCGCTAATACACTTATCGGCACATTTAGTGGAACATTAGTAAAAATCCCCACAATAATGCATTGTTTTATCAAAAGTCAAAATTCTTATTTTAGTTGTAATTTGAAAATATAAAATTAGTCGACTGTTTTTTTCATGCATTTGTTTTAATTCTCTACAACAGGTGTGTTGAATCATTCGAGTCTGTTTTTGCATTCCAGCAAAAACAGAATTTTTCGTAATCATAGGTAGTCGTTGCAAATATAAATAGATCAAGATCTGCAAGAGCTAAACGGTTCACTACCATTGATTTTTGTCATCCAAGTATGCAGAAGCTTACCTTTCGTATAAAGTTTTTGTTTCACTTGGTAAGTTGCAAATTTTGGATATCAACCGAAACCTTATTATAGAAGCGTACACGTTAACGATTTTGTGACGATGTGTGACGATTTTCAAAAACAGCTAGCCGATGGGTATCCAGATTCGATTACCGGACGAATTTAAGAAACAAAGTTTTCTAAATTGTTTTTCGATAGCGCTGTCAGAGCTGACTTCGTTAATCTCATAATACAGGAGATTTCCTAATTTGAAACCAGGTAATAGATTACATTGAACATTAGGGAGTTTATGTAGGAATCTTTATGCCCACAGATCTTTACGCAAGTGGCTAGCCACTAGCTCTTTGTGAATGAGTTCGTCCAGGAAACTACTGCCACCTTACCTGTTTCTGCCGCCAAGCAGTAATGTGACCAGTACTGCGTTCAGGTTTCGAAGGGTAAGGGAGCTGGTGAAATTACAGGTACATGGAACTTGTCCACACCCAACGCAGTGGCAGTGCCCCTCAGATCGTTGCGATTTAAAGCTCTGAGTGGTTTTGCAACTATTATGAGCAGGCGTGTAGCTTTCCACCAGACACGCGACTTGTTTGTCCTGTCACTTGACACTATAAAAAAAAGCTTCTATCGATAAACACGATTCGTCACCAAACTTCGGTGTGACAGTAAACCTGTTCAGGTCAGCCACGTTATTTATATTTCGCCAACGTGCAGGGAGCGTTCCCCTCGCGGCTCGCATTGCTCTGCTGTTTGTATGAAAATCTTGAAAACTTTTATTGCCCTCTCGATGGTTTTGTTTTGGAAGTATGAAACATCGCTCAATAGGTATTCAGTATAATGGGTGAAAAAAAAAAACACAAAGGAACCAGGTTGTTGTTTAGAAGAAATAACATTAGCAGCTGAAATACATGAAGCAACCGTTAGTCAAAACAAGAAAAGTGATGAGCTCCGTGGTCGAGTGGCTTGCGCACCGGTTTCCAATGTGTCACCATCTCTGAGGTCCTAGGTACGAACCCCTGTCGGATTTATGTGGAAAAACTGTCTCGGGTCTGGGTGTTTATGGTACCGTCGTTGTTTCCGATTTCCATAACACAAGTGCTTCAGAGGAACGTATGTGATAAAGTCAATATTTCTTTTAAAGTAACAATTTTGACAGTTATATACTACTAAGCCCAAAATTTATTTTTGTCTTCAAAATATATATAGAAGCAGGTAGATACATAAAAAAAGTAGGTAAGTTTATAAATAGAAAATTTCATCGAGGCACCGTGCCCAGAAGGCTGTCAAAATTTTCCCTTTGAATTGCTAAACTTCTTCCTTTCGGAAATAACTGCATGTGCAATAAGCACAACAGCGCACGCTCTGATGCGGCGGTAAATCGGTGGCTTGCATAACTTTTTGTCAATATTAATTTCCGTTATACCTTCATTATAGTTCCTTTTTTTCGTACATTGTTTACGTTTAATAAAATTGTTATTTTACATGTTATGTTAGAGGAGTTGCAACACTCATACAAATCTGTTTAGGTTTAACAATATAAAGTAAAACCGTGTTAATGTTTTTGTAATTATTAAATTTAAAAAAAAAACTTACAACCTTGCTGTCACCGGAGGCTTCTACGAGGCGATCTGACAGCTCATTCGCTAGAAGTTTCACCTGTGGCCCCGAAGGACCCAGGGTTTCAAGCCCAAATGGCACAAAGCTGTAGCAATGAACAACGTTGGCGTATTCGAGCCTTTTGCTGCTCTCGGCCGTTCTGGCCACAGAGCTTAGGCCGCTCACGCTTGCAGGGTTATTTTTAAAATACTAATTGTTACTAACTAAATTTAATCCGATTTCATATCGTGACTCTCTTAGCCGTGAACGCTAGCTCATCAAGCTCCTCGAGTTCGTCGCTGTTTTCGCGCGCAAGGCATATGGAACGCGAGTTATGAGCCTACGACGACAACGTAGTATTTACACATTCCCGCTCTAGCTCACATTAAACAGGCGCCAGATGGGAATTCCGCTAGAACGTAGACGTAGTCCATCATTGCAATGCAGAAGTAATTACACGATAATGTATGAACGGAAGCTTGTGGTTGTAAAAACTTTTTAGTGATATCAAATGACGGGCTGACGGCACGAGCAAGTCGTGCGTCTGGTGGTAAGCAACATCTTACCTTTACTTTACTTCTAATCGCAGACCAGAAGGCACTGCCGCAAACTCGAAAGGAAACGCAGTACTCGCATCGTCTTTCTCGCTCTCAACGCATGGACAAAAAATCTTTTTCTGACCGATTCCCCAGTAATAAGTGTACGAGACTCCCTTAAACAAAGTAATAATATTTTTTTTGTGATATAAAGTGACGGGACGAACAAGTTGTGCGCTCGTCCATAACAGCTTAATACGGGGTTAATAATATTTAATGACCGGCCCCGTTTTTGATGTATCTCTAGAATTCTGGGTCCATATAGGTGCTTCGTGAACATATTAGCTAGTGGCCATGCTGCCGGCCCTTTGAACAGTTTGAAGTTGCCAACTATTTTGTTACACATTCTCGTATAAAGAAAGATCTGCTACCATATTAAAGAATTATATAACATATCTGGATCTATCAGGAGACAATAAATAATAATCCTACACATATACACTTAATGTCAAAAGAAATAAACTTGATATAACCTGAATGTCAGGGAACGTTTATTTACCTGTCCTTGATGGCAACATCAACAGAAAGTGAAACTTCCTAAAACAAAATCGATTTCCCATTATTTCTTACTCAGAAAGTTATGAAATTAACGTAATTTCAGTACAAAGTGAAACGGATTTAATATCCACATCACAAAGGGGATTAGAAGGCGGGTACCTAAGCGTCTTCATTAAAAAAAAATTATGTCCCCCCTTCATACATTTTGTATAACAAATAAGAGGCTTAGAAGAGGGTTTTATATTCTTTTCGCATAATGAGTTTTGATGCAAAAAGTTAGGCCAGGTTTTTGGCGAAATTATTTTCGTGCACTGCAAACACAGATGTCCGTGTGGACATAGGACGACTATCTTGATTCAGACGTAGTCTATATATATATATTTATGTGATATCTTTTCAATCTTCTCTTTCGATCTCTTTTCTCTTGTCGATCTTACCGTGGAAGCTGGATGAGGATTTCAAATCCCGGTAGGGCCAATTTGGAAAAATAACTATTGTAATTGGTTCTAGTTTGGGTGTTCTGAGTACCGCCCGGAAGTGTATTCTTTTAGTTTGGTACTCATACTACAGGGAATTTCCTAGTTTAAAGTAATTAACGTGGTTGTCTAGCACGTTAACAAAACGTTTTTTTCCACGTCAGCGCGGAAAAGGTTTTTGGTTTTGGAACTTGACGATAGGCTGTGCAGTGGTGCACCTAACTTTTTCTTTCGATTTATCGTAGCTTCTGGACTGGAAAGGACTTGGCATCAACATCAACGGCGAGTATCTAACACACCTTCGTTTTGCCGATGATATAGTTCTTATGGCTGAGACCTCGGGAGACCTGAACACAATGCTCGAAGGTCTCAGAAGTGTTTCCCAAAGGAAACTGATGAGATCTTCGAGCATTGTGTTTTGTTCTCGTGTCAAACAGCAACTTTGCAGCCTTGCATTACAAATAACTATTTATTATTATATTATTCATCATATATTATTCATCATCATTAACTAATTTATACGTCCCACTGCTAGACACGGGTCTCCTCTCAGGAGAGGGTTTAGGCCATGGTCTGCCCGCGCTGAATCAATACGGGTTGGAGACTTTAGGTACACGTTTTCCGAGGGCTGTGAACCTTCTTCGACGTGTAGGTTTCATCACGATGTTCACCTTCACCGAAAAGCTCATAGCAAATTATAAATTTTATTATTATTAATAATTTAACAAAAACAATTACGTATAGAGTTTTTAATAAATGTCAAACTGAAAAGTTTAAAACGCGTGAATTCGCAAGTTCGAATTGTCTTACGTAAATAACTCAACATATTCATTTAGATTAATTTCTTACGACTAAGAATACACATGCTCGACAATAGGGCGTATGTGAATTAATTATGACGGACGTAGTTTTTTTTGTGAGGTTGTATTTGTTGAAGATGTTTTTGAAGGAGAAACAGGATATTGCGGAGCCAAACAATCTCATCAAAAGATATTATTGTGCGTAACACTTTGTTGTCACATGTGTACAATTATTTTTTTATAGTTTTCTGCACCAAGGGTCTTATGAGCGTAACAGTGAATTAGTTTAATATTTAGCATCATGCAATGTAGTTTAATAGCAGTAGAGTTCCTTTGAAATAGAAATAAGAATAATTCCAGGGAAGTACTACCTCCTTACCTATTTCTGCCGCCAAGCAGTAATGTCAGCTTTATTGTGTTCTGGTTTAGAAGGATAAGGGTGCTGGTGAAGTTACAGACACAATGGACGTGTCAACTTATGTCTCAGGGTGATTTGTGCAGCGGCAGTGCCCCTAACATCTATGCGATTTAAAGCTCTACATATGTGATGTTGTCTAATATTTATCAATATTTATTGCCTTCTGATAGATACAGATATATTACATAAATCTTTAAAATGGTAGTAGATCTTTCTTTATACGAGAAGTTGTAATAGTTGGCATCATCGAAGCAAAGTACCGGCAACTAGCAGATATGTTGATGAAGCTTTGCAATCTTACAGGCGTCAAAGACGACCTGATATTAAGTATTATTAAGCCTTTATTACGTTCTATGCCTACTATAAAGATCTCAGGTTTCCATAGTAACTTGTAACTTATGTTGTCACTGAATGTAAAACATATGATGTGCTGTGATTATTCTATTGCCTTCTATAACTATAAGTTTTTTATGAAAAACAGAATCTCAAGAGTTTGCTTGTCGGCTTTTTTAGTGGAATTACACCTGTTTGTTTTATTGAAATCGGTTAAACGGAAATTGCGCGAATTCGCATTCGTCCCCTGAAGGTGAAATGTTTTTTTTTTCATATTTAAATGGGACCCGTACTAAGCAGAATCATAAAAATCGGTTCACAAACTGCCGGAGCAATCGTGTAACTTCTTCTTCTTGGGTGCCATCTCCTATCGGAGGTCGGCTATCATTGTGGCAATCTGAGTCCGTGAAGTTGCCGCTCGGAACAGTTCTGTGGTACTTATGTTGAACCACTCTCCAAGATTTTGAAGCCATATGGTTTTCTACGACCACGTCTTCTGCAGCCCTGGATTTTTCCTTGCAGAATGAGCCGCAGTCGGGAATATTTATTACTCCGCATGATGTGCCCGAAGTACAGCAATTTCCTCTTTTTTACTGTTGTGCATCCTCCGCAATACGTTGTCATTGGTGACTCTATCCGTCCACGATATATTCAAAATTCTCCGATAAACGCATATTTCGAAGGCTTCTAACCGTTTACATAATGTCTGAGTTAGTGTCCATGCTCCTACTCGTGTAACGTACACACACACAAAAATACAGTCGAATTGAGAACTTCCTGCTCTTTTAAAGTCGGTTGAATACATCCAGATCGACTCATCTGAAGAACAGAGTCCGATGTGATTATATAGCGAAAAGAGAATAAGTACGTTACGAGAACAATTTCGTTATTCAAACTAGGTCCTATGTAAAGGTATTTTGAGAATTCATATATCTTACTTCGTTTCGGAAATATAAAATCGAACAAAGGTCGATCTGACATCCACAGCGAAGAAGAACGAACGAAATGTACTATGTCCTGAGAACAAGTAGTCTTACACATAGACCTTTGTTCTACGGATGTGTCGAGATATATTATTTAAATCTTTAATAGATTACAGGCACTAGAAACAGACTTTTACTTTACAATTCCTCGGGTGTACTCTAATTCCTTCTATTATGCGTGTAAGACCAAATTAACAGGAAAAAAGTTAATGCAACTTCCACGCGTTATTAAAATTTCTTCTGGAAACCCACTTTGCCTTTTGTGTTGGCTTGTTGTTTAATAATGCTGCTTTAGACTTAATATTGCGGATTTGCATAGTTATGGAGGTTAAAACTGGGAAATGAGATTAAATTTGTTGTTGTGTTTGATCACATTTTTAAAACCCAAGGGGATGTAACTTAGTTCTGCTCATGAAGAGAATAAAGTAATACGTACAATAGAATAAGGTCATCCTGTTCCGAAACTTTTTAGTGATACATCAGTTTAATGCTGACTAATAATAAGTTTCACAAGTTTGTCACAGGTGGCGTTGATGGCAAAAAAAGACGTTAAAATGCAATACAAAGATCTGCAACAAGCACATAGAGAAATTCATAAGATCTGCTTATCCAGTAAGTTGCTTAGTTGGTAAGAGTGCTCCGGAGTGGCAATAGACGTTGGTTTGAGTCCAGTCTGATCGAAAGAATTTTTCTTTGTGTTTTTTTTTTCACGAAAAATATCGCACATGTAACCAAATAAAATTGTAACTCAAAATTGTGAAATTGAGAAACATTTGAAAATTGAAAATAATATACTGAATGGATCTTATTGCGAATAACGTGCCAATTTTTATTTTTAAATAATACTTAATAATCGATTTTTAAACGAGAATATAAATATTGGTTTCATTCCGTATTTTTTTAATTTTCTAAATGTGTTTTCTCCATTCCACAATTGTTAGCTACAACAGTATTTGGTTTCGTGTCCTATAACGTGAATATAATTGTAATAAAAACATTATATTATTCAATAAAATAAATGTTATAAAATTTTTTTATTATATTTTTTAAATTAAAGGAACTAATTCTTCTTCTTTTTGATATGAGGAATAGGGTCTCTTCTGGCAGTATCGTCGTCGGCAATCACACCGGAGCCAGCCCCTTTTCACTGCCATGGCTACTAAAAAGAATTAAATTAATAATTCTTTATAAAGTTTTTAGTTAGTTCCTTCTATTATTTGCTAATTTTAAGTCATTTAATTTAATAGTTGCAGAAATAGTTTAGCAAACAAGTTGCCATGGAAGTGAATAGAGTTTTGATCTGTCTATCTATCTAAATTCATAGACAGAATTCAAAAAACTCAAAAGGTCGTATTTTTTAATAAGTCGCATCATTTTAAACCCGCAGAGAGTGCTCTCGAAGCGCAGCAAGTTTTTGAAGGGATTATTTTCAAAAATAAATTACTATTCTGCTGTAATGGTTGAATTCTGTATGTGGTTGCCCTAATGAATGAATGAAAGAATTGATGGATGAATTAATTAATTAATTAATAGATAACAACCATACCAATTACCTGGTCTCAAACTAGAAAAGTTCGTAATATGTGTACACTTAAACCAAGATCAATTTAGAAGAACAGTTAGTTTCTTAAATGGATACCGGGAATTGAGACCGCTGAACCACCGATCTCGTCTGAATGAAATAAACATTTGTGTATTAAAAATTCCGTCACAGTATATTCATATAACAGAACAATATTGTAAGTATAATAGAATAAGCCAATGTATATACAACAAGCGCCCATAATACTAAGTAGTCATTTCTTCCATGCAGCCTTAAGATAGAAATTTAGAAAGCTATCATACGTCTACGCCAGATGTTCCACCGGAGGGAAAATGGTAACTGCCACCTATATACATTTATGATATTAAGGAATTAACTTTAACATCGTAAATGCGTTCCGGCTACGGGAAAGAGCTTAAGTCACTTGTGGTTGTAATGGTGCAGCATCGCTTTTTACATCTTCTACAGGAAAGTGAATGTACATTGATGGATACGCCCAAAAATCTCATAATGAACCAAAGAACAAAACCGTTTCACAGAATTAAACGAAGTTACGAAGTTTGATTATTATACGAATTTACGCGTAAAGAAAATTCTGAAGGATATAACTTTGTTACGTGACATTTCACCGTCGAACGTAAATGCCAAGCCTTGAGACGTTTCCAAAGTCAGACGTACATCGGTTTAATTATAGCAATATTGTGCCAGACATTGTATTGTGCGTATTAGAGCAAAGGAATCAACTTTGGAACACTAACCCGGAACATTGAAAATTGGTTTCCCAAAATTGATTTTGCCGGGAATCGAATTCGGAATCCTTATCGAGACCCCACAATGCAAACCGCTAGACCAATGACGAAATTTTCTTTCTTTAGTATTGAAAATAGGGTAAGGTAGGTTTGAGACGGTGTAGAATGAAAACAAAAAGTATTAAATAAAATCAGCTATTGTTTTATTCCATAGTCTACTAATTTAAGTCTTACATAGTAACGTGAAAGTAGTTATACCTATTTAATAACGTGGTTGTCAGTAATACAAAAGCGCAAAATGGGATTTGCATACTCGTACCATGGGTAAGAGTACGCATGTGTGTCGGCAAGAGTACGTAACACCTTTCTTGACATCAGAAATCAGAAATCAGAAATCAGAAACATTTGTTGTATGAATTGGTAAAATACAGGTGTTACTTACAAGTGATTAGATTTACAATTCTTACCCAAATCAGGCGTACAATGTCTTCAAATTACAATTCAATTAAAATTTATTGCAACTTAAATGTCAAAAATTAAAATTATAATTATGTTAGTTATACAATTGTCAAATATTTGATGTCTTTATATAAAGTTCGCTAAGATTGTAAAAAACTTTGTCAATTTACCTTTTTTTTTAAACAAGCTTTAAATTTATCACCATTTAAACATTTCATTTCCATTCCCAAGTCTGTTATAAATTCTAATCGCTGTTACATAGGTGCCGCGATCAAAGATCGTGCTGTTTATTTTAGAGAGGACAAGACGGTCCTTGTTTCTGACGTTAACGGAAAGTCCATTAGATATTTTAGTAAAGAAGTTACTGTGATTACGTACAAAAAGATATATTTCCAAAATAATATATATTTTTACTGTTGTGACGTACGCATCGTTTTTGTATTGTGAATATTTTAACCGCATTGACAGAGTTTCCCCAAAAAATTACACCATATATTAGTAACGGGTATACGTTCCCGTAATATGCGTTTTTTGCAACTTCAACCGACGCTACATCGACCATCGGTTGAAACGTTTATCGATTGCACAAATCACTTTCATACCTTTCGGGTAAAGAGATTTTTTATCATGATATGAACGGGCCTTTGCTCGTGGAGCGCTGAGAAGAGTCTACTTGTGACACGTGAGTGCTTAACTAGAGTGGTATAATGTTTTAGGCGCATTTACAGTCCATATTTCACATTCGCAGCTCAAGTCTTGATCTGAAAAACCTTAAAAAATACTAGGACTAGGAAAAAATAACAGCTTGTTTTTTTTTATTTCTCGTATTATAGTTACATCTGTCACTACTTTTCATAAAAAGGACTATTCTTCTTAACATAAATTACATTTTCGGGAATGTATTGAATACACTAGTGTGGGAGTTTTCACTTCTTTGAACTTATCTTTTTTTTTTCTCTTTTTTTATAATATCAAGTAACGGGACGAACAAGTCGTACGTCTGATGGTAAGACACGCCTGTCCATAACAGTTGCAGTGCCACTCAGCTCTAAATCGCAAAGACCTGAGGGGCACTGCCACTGCGCCCATCACCCTGAGACATAAATTAATAAGTCTCATGTGCCTGTAATTTCACCAGCACCCTTACCCTTCAATACCGGAACACAGTAATGCTGACATTACTGCTTGGCGGTAGAAGGAGCTCTACTGCTACTAAATTATATTAATTATCTCCTGTCTCCCTGTGCTTTAGTCTGCCGACACCATCCATGTACATATTATTTACTTTGTAACGCTTTTGCTCAGTTTGTTTGTTAATTCTTGGCGTACATTATTATTTATATTACTTACTTACATTACTTGCATTACTTACACTACTTACATTATTTTGCTTTGCATTTTTACTGATACATTTGAAAACTTTTCTGGTTAAATAAAACTGTAGACACACACTAAAACAATATATTCTTCCCGAAAAACCACTACATTCTGTCGTCCGCTGTCATTTCGGCCACAAAAGTACTGACAGTTCTCGTGCGTTGTAGCAATTACCAACTTATTTTATTAATAATTAGAATGAATGTTATTATAATCATATTCCTTATATGTAAATTAATGAAACATTAAAATAACTTCATCCCTATTGCATATATAACAAAATAAACAGTATTTCATTTATGAAGAACACTAAAACGTAACCATATAATTTACTTAAGAGTCTTGCAATCGCTCACCATGTGGTACTGGCAGAAAACCAGCTCTGTTTACCTTGACGGTCTACAGTATTTAAGCAGAGTTTGGGCCATTTCAGCAAAAACTGTAGTCATACATAAAATTTTATTAATTCTCACGCTATTTGTTTGTTTCTCCCGCTATACTTGTTTTTATCATAGTAGGTATGTGTTTTATATAAAGGCGTATTAAATTAATAATGTATGTTCTGTGTGATTTTGTGTTATACTTTGTGACGTGATTGTAAATGTTTTGTTTCTGTTTGTATTTGTGCTGAACAAACGTGTTATCTATCTATCTAATCAACTTTTTTCCGTTGAACTGTGACAAATAATGTTCGCATATTTGACACTTTGGATGATGAGAGGGGAGAGGGGTCAGCCTAAGAAACAAAAGAAACATTTAGTAATTTCAGAATAATTGCTCTAAACAAAATAAGTAAGTAGGCTCTATTCCGTTCTCAGTTACGACCATTTGTGAAAGGGCATAATATAACATCATAAAACAGAAGTTCACTATGGACTTCAAATGGTAAGTTTATGACGCACAATTGAATGTAGAAACTTACGTAACAATCACTAGCCCGCAAACTGTTGCGGGTAATCGTTATTACTATCAATGGTGAACCGAATGTATCCGAAATATTATGCTATTGTACTCAGGAAATAGGTTCTGATAATGGATTATAATAATTTGTCTCAAGTTAAATAATGGGTCCAGTTTGATTGTTTGTATTATTTCTACACATGCTAAACAATGTGTTTATACTAAATATCAAACTTTAATCAATTGTGTATTGACCATGTCGGTCTATAATCTTTTGGGTAATTTTAGAATTCTCTTTTATACAAAATCCTATCTTTATTTATAAAATACTGCTATAATGGTCGTATTCTAGAACTCTATCCAATGCTCAAGTCAGGATTGCACTGGCAACACAAGCACTGGAAATACGACCCTAATGGCAGGGACTTCAGTATGATTTCGAGTGGTTTAAACCATACTCAAATCCTGACTTGAGCATTGAGTAGAGTTCTAGAATACGACCCTAAGTGTCTTTTGATGATCTGTTATCTTACCAAATACGTGTCCTTTCAAAGAAATTTATAAAATCCGAAACACTCATGGAAATTCTGTATCGCGGGTGCCATGGACACACACATAGGCAACCACATATTATACCCAAACTCACGAGTGAAATAATTGTAGGCCGTACAAGGCCCGGGAATCTAGCCCAAGACCTCTGCATAGCAGACCAGCTTGGTAACCATTCGGCCTCTGAGGCAGTTTTATTTTCTTTTTTATAAAAATGCGCATTTGACCTTCATCTCACCTGATGGAAAGTGACGATGAGTTCGACGATGTAGCATGCACACCGAAATAATGCTTATTCACGCGCCACTGCCTTGAAAAGATCCAAGTTACAGCGTTCGGGGAATAAGTCCGCAAGCAGAGAATTCCACTCCCTAGCCGCTCACCATATAAATGTGGAAGCGAAACGTTTCGTGCGACTCCTGAGAATATCCGCAACATAGGGGTGGAACCATAAAAGTGGAAAGGCGAAGGCGGAATCAAATTATGCAATTTCATCGCACAGTCTCCGTGATATATCCTGTACAATACCGATAAGCAGGCACCTTTACGGTAGTGTTCAAGGCTCTGCCGCTTCACCTCTACTAATTCCGAATCGCCTATAAGCCTCTTGCCACGCATGTCAATTGAATCCAAGGTGGCCAGTTGGTATTTAGCAGAGCCATCCCATAAGTGGCAGCAGTACTCCATACACGACCGGACCTGTGCGTGGTACAGCTGAAACAATTGTCCCGGTGTGTATCTACCGACCCGAGAGTTTCCCGGAGAGACTACGGGCTCGACGGCAAAACCTGGGTACAGCGGGCGTCCGGGTCAAGCCCTCTACCAGTGATACGCCTTTGCGACCTTATACGATTTTTGGACCCGGACTCGGGTATGGACTCGCTGGGGTTTGTGGTTAGCAGAGACGGACATGTTCGTCTGCCCCGGTGTTGCATGTTTCCGGGGCGTCTGTCTCGTGAGCAGCTAGCGCGTCTTAGTAGCGGTCTAGTTGAGGGCCTGAAGCGAGGAGACGCGCGGAGCACGTGAGTTGCCCTTTAAGTTGGAAGCTATGTCCGGACATTGTCGTAGGACACTGCGACTGACATCTCCGGCACTAGCCTGGAGAGCTAGTAGAGGATAAGCTAGATATCCTCCGCTCCCTTCAGCCGCTTAGATTACTGGGAACTGGAGAGTCGTCGTTTTTCGACATCAGGAAGTAAACCTGTCTTACGACTCCGCCACCAATGAGGAGATTTGATAGTGGACTCAGAATCAACAAAGAAGAAAAAATAAAAAAAGTGGCAACCGCTAGTTGTGCAATGCGCAACGGGAAGTGAGCGTGCCTACAGTTTCGGTAACTATCTAGAAAATACGGAGGGTACTGTACATGCACCCGGGGCGGCTCACCCGAGGCACTAGCCTCTCGAAGAACCGGATGATGTCAAGTGACAGAGGTCTGTGACAACCCTGTACACCGGCTGATCTGGGGTCAGAACCTAAACTATAAGGTTCCTGTGCGCGCACAGGTTGTAGTGACCTTCTAGTATACCCTCAGGGTCGGTAGGGAGAATCACTATAATCAAAAGTAATGTGGAAGGATATGGGGGCTGTCTCGCAGTGAAGTAACGCTTCACCTTGGAAAGGATGCCAAGCTCCTTGGCTGCATTTTTGGTCATGGATTCAACGTCAGATACGTCGGAGTTCAAATTAGACGACAGGTGCATTCCAAGTAGCTTAAGATAGTCGGATATGTATCCCGATAAGTCGGAGTCAGGTGAAAGGGACTCCGTTTTATGGATAATAGACACGCATGCGTTTTGGTAGCAATAAATTAGTAGTTAAAACCTCGTAAGTGATTTAAAAGTATTTTTTCAGGAAGAGCAAAATAATGTGCTGTAATATATACTTAGTTGTTTTTGTAGTTAGTATTTAAAATAGTCAAAATTTGTCATATGCGTAATATATATAATTAAACAGTATAATTGTCTTGTATATGTCGAATAAAATACATGTTAGCTAAGTATTGCTTTGGCAAAAATTTGTAAAAATAAAATATGCGTAGCTGATGTTTCGACCTTACGGCGACGACGCTATGTTCAACAAAATTACCTAAAAACCAGTTTTATGCACGTCTCACAAACAAAAATGTGTATGTTAACGGTAATGTATGTAATTCAGTGATTGTGTAGAATACCTAGCCGTTCTCTACAATACCGAGCTCTTTTAGGCAATGTATTAAACAATAATTATTAATTGTTACACACATCACCTAGACATTGTACATAAAGTCTAGGTATTGTACAGAATGCCAGCGGTAGATTTGGTAAAGTAATAAATTTAAGACTAAATAATAAAATCAATAATTGCTGGTTTAACTTCCTCCTGTGGAACTAACCTAACCTAACGTAAGATTAGTATAAGAAAAAGCTGCCCGAACCGATTTGTTTGCGTTTCCGAGCTGGGTACCGAACACTACTTCCCATGTACTCTTCTAAGTACTTATCTGGACGAAATCTTTCACAAGGACCTCTACTGCTAGTAAAATAAAATAATAATCTGCCAGTCACCGATCCCTATTCCCACTAGTTCTGTTGACAGGACTGCTGGTACTATTCTTTCCCATTTGCCCTGTTAACTGTTCAAATGGGATTTACGATTCGCAGACACCAATTGCAACTCTCAAACTAGGGAATTCCCTTTACTATGAGTACCAGAGCAACGGAATTCACCCTGAGAACTGCCCAAAACACCCTGACTTAAATCAACGTAGAAAAGTTCATTTCCCAAATTGTTCCCGATCGAACCCGAGAATCCAGAGCCCACAATGCAAATCGTTATGCTACCGAGACCTAAAGTCATGGCAATACACACAAATCCACCACTTCTTCGTCTTAAACCAATGAAAAGGTGTAAAACTCCAAACGTCAAAGATGTAAATTATTATAGTCCCTTCTGCTTTAAATTCGCGAAATATAAGTGCGCGGATTTGCAAATAATATATCAAAAACAATATACTGAACCCTCCTTTCTATCGGGCTCCTTGCAGCTTCCCCTGTAAGCTTTCAAAAGACATCTCACCCTCAGGAAACGTTGCCCCTACTACAATTTCTACGTAAAAAGAAATCGGAAAACTGTAATTACTGAACACATCTTCACAAAGTCACAAATTCATTTATGTGGCAATATATACGTTTTTATAATAAAATTCCGGTTGGTATTCAAAATTTGCCATTTACGAGGTTTAAAACAGTCGTATAACAAACATTTTATACAAAAAGTTACTTCAGCTTCTACCTTCATACTTGGTTAACAAAAATCCATGAAATTGATTGTTTTAGCTTTTTGTCACTATTGTTATACACTATTTGTGCGCCACTGATAATGCTGTTTCAGTCGATAAGTACTAGTCCTCACAAATACAAACTATATCAGAGTCGAGAAGAAGAAAAAGAAAACTACTGTGTGTGATTGTTTAAAATAAATTTAAAAATTTATTAAAAATATTTAACAACAAACATTTAAAACTTAAAAATCTATATTTTATTGAACACAAACTAATAACTAAACTATATCAGGTAGATTATAAATACATAATTCCCATACCCTGGAGCGTCGTGCCCTGAAGGCTGACAACATTTCCCTTACTATCGAATCGCCTCGAAGAAACCTCCGGTGACAAGGCTAACAGTTATTTACGCCAAAGAATAAATTTAGCTATTCAATAGAGCAGCAGAGCTCCTTATGAAAGAGTTCGTCCAGGGAAGTACTGCCACCTTAACTATTTTTGCCGCCAAGCAGTAATGTGAGCATTACTGCGTTCCGGTTTAGAAGGGTAAGGATGCTGGTAAAATTACAGGCACGTAGGACTTGTCAACTTATTCTTAGGGTGACGGGTGCAGTGGCAGTGCCCTTCGTATCTCTGCGATTTAGAGCTCTGAGTGGCATTGCAACTTGGTTAGAAAGAGAACTTAACTAGAAAGGTAATTCTATACCGGAACGCATTAACGCCTACTGCTTGGCGGCAGAAATAGGTAAGGTGGCAGTACTTCCCTGCTACTAAAAACTTCTATTAACCTAACTCTATCTACAACCTAAAATGTTTGCTTGAATTTATATATGAAGAAATTTATTAATTTAATAAATAAATTTCACTTTAGAAAAAAGTAAATAATACAGAAGCGCGGTATTCCCAGGCGATCACCCATCCAAGTACTGACTACACTAAACATTGCTTAACTTCAATGATCGATCGAGAATCGATCTTCCTATAAATATATTTAGTATAGAAGATAATTGTTATTTGTTATGCAACGAAAGTTGTTGTTTGACGCGAGTACTTGTATTGAAACCTGAGCAAGCGAAAGAGTCTAACATTTGTTCAAAATTAGAATCCTGGGCGTAGCGAGGGTTTCGAGGCACGAGACGCAAAACAACTTTGCTGCCGAGCGAAACACATAACTTTTCACTTCACTATAGCGACGAAAACGGTAGATGGAAGAAAAACAGTTACTCTGTAATAAATCAGATACAACAAGCACATAGAAAAATTAGTGAGGTTCACTGGTTCGTTCCGTGGCTGTCCGTCGTGTGACCGTCTGACACGGTTTCCGAATCCGGCCGGATCAAACGATTCTTTTGTACGTGTTCGATTTATATATTAATAATTATAATAATAAGAATAAAATATACCAACGGATTTATATTAAATAAATAATGTACGACAAATCACGTAGTGGAACGTGTCATTGTGTTTTTTTCATCGAAAGAAAAAGTTAGGTGCACCACAGTCGATCGTCAAGTTCGAATTTAAAAAAAAACGCTTTTGTGTTCTTATTTCAAATGAGAAAGACAGTCTTTGCGAGCAAGTGAGGTGAAAAATATTTTTCATACCGTTGAGTACTGTATTTTTTTTACTCAAATAGAGAACCAATGGTAACGACTCATGTCAGAACCAGAAGAGAGCTAATTGCGCGTCTAAAAAAGTGTACATACGGCCGGGACGGGTTGTTTGGGTGTAATCCTTTTGATGTATCGTGTACTCGCCCCTTTATGTAGTTGCAGAAACGCTTTGAAGGGCGTCTTAAGGCAAAAAAACTTGTATGTTTCACTGATATATTGCATTTTCAATAAATACATGCCGATTGCGGAATAACATACACACATCAAAGAAAGTTTGTCATCAACTATAAAATATATTCATAACTGTAAGTTTTCGTCTAGAATCCGAGTGTTTTTGTGTTCAGGAGTGGCAAACCTGAATTAATTGTCAGAAAAATTGTCTCAACATTTGTCAAAAAAGTTTCATTTTGTTTTTAACCGACTACAAAAAAGGAGGAGGTTCTCAACTGGACTGTATGTTTCTTTTTGTATGTGTCTTACGCGATAACTTTTTTAACGATTTGTGAACCAATTATGAAGATTCTTTTTTTTATTCGAAATACCTCAGTAATAGTCCCATTTAAATTTGAATAAAATATTCCACCTCTAAGGGTGGCAAACTAAGGTATGAATGACTTTTGAGGTCTATTTTTTTTTGTAGAATAGAAAACGTTTATTTTCCAGTGTTTAGAACTCTGTAGTGGATTATTATTTATTTTATACTTCTATAGGGTTAAGAGCACGTCCGACTTGACACTTATGTTGTAAAACCTACCATGTTTTATTTGCGATAGTATTATAAACTATATGCAGTAGGATCATTACTTGAGAAACTGCCTTACCAATAAGTAGTATAATCATTTTGGTTTGAAAACACATATGCTTGTAATTGTTGATGTTGCTTCTGTTCTATGTTGTTACTGTAATTTTTTGAGCAATATAGAGTATTTCTTTAATTCGTTCATTCGAATATAGACTAATTTGTCTGCAAAAAAATAATTTGAAATAAAGATATTCTGAATTAAATATATTTTTAGTGGCAAAGGACAGAGGTAATTTCATGCACAGACAAGAATGAGCATCCCCACGTAAGTGGCCAAGTTATCTCCTCCAAGGAAAAGCATTTAAATCCCCGAATGCATATGGATATACGGGGTAACAAAGAATAAAGAAAGAATCCCAAATTTGGCGCCCCTCACTACTGCGGCTCAGAATCTCATGCCTTCCTAAGTAGGCCGAACCTTTTACCGGAAACCACGTGGATTGTGTGCGTGTAAAAATGAGGTAGGTACGTTTTGTTGTCAGTTCGAATATGTAATTACCACAGAATCTTATACTGAAATACTGCAAATCGTATTAAGTAACATATGAGATTAATAGAATAGGAGAAATATTTGTATGGCCTCCATTTATTTCTCTAGTGAGTTTGGGTGTAATGTGTGGTTGTCGATGTGTATGTCCATGGCACGTGTGCATGCGTTATAAAAAAAAACACATTGATATGAATTTTAGTCAATGTAGAGCAAGCTCTAGAGTTTTTTACTCATTCTTCTCAGGGGAATCTGCCTTAAGAATGAGTAGTAGATTTTAAACATTTCGAGTTTAACTGTAGTTCGATTTCCAATGAAATAAAGATATATTTAGTTTCAGTTCGACGTCCTTACTTTAATTTGTTTTTTATATTTTTAAATTTCTTCAATATCACGATGTTTTACTACCATGATATTCAATTTATTTTGTGAAATTGGGTGTTTCATTTTCCAAAGATGTGATTTTCATATGACTTTGCTTACGCCCCGAGTCTCAGTGTTGTATACAATGTACATGCAGAATTTCAAGACGATTGGTTAATATTAAGGAGTTGCACACTTTGATCACTTTTATTTCATACTAGTGAAATTTCGAATACTGAAGTGCTTTTCATGTATTTCTTTAATTTTTTGTAGTTAATCGTGGTTAATAAAGTGGGAACCATAGTAGGAATTTGGCTACAAGAAAAGGTTCCTTGTAGTAAGTTTTTAGGATCTCGGACTCCCCAAACGAACAGGATTGGACAACATCACATACGTCGCTCTGATCCCAAACTAGGTAACTAAAGCACTTATGTTATGAAAATTGGAAACTATGATGCTGCCACAAACACCCAGATCCCAAACAATATACATAAATTTGTTTCTACATTGACCCGGCCGGAGATAGCGACACCATGAAAAACGGTGTGCAAGCCACTCGACCACGGAGGTCGTCAATCCAAAACGTTCTAAACAACGGTAACCATCCAAGAGAAGACTACAAAGAGTTATTACAACCCTTAATCGTGTACCCAGGAGGTTAGTTTAGAAACGACTTCTCTTTCAGAGTTTCAGGGAGTCTGCATCAAGCAATGTGGATGGCAAAGGCACTAAAAATTGTCCTCTTCATGAAACAGTTCAATATACTTCAACGAGAATTGAAAACAATGACATGAGTTGCATATTTTATCAGCCTCATATACGTTCATTTTCGACACGAGGCGTTTGTAAGTCGATGGGCTCCAAAGGATGTTTTGTATATTCTACAACATCTGAACATTTAAAAAAACAATCGCTAAGATACTTGCTTCTGACAGAAACAAACGTAAGATTGGTATTCGAGCGTATTATTCTGATTGTTCAGGAAAATAAAGTTAAAAATTTAGAAACCAAACGCACAAATAGAAAGGAAATAAAACGATTTGAGGGTAAAAAAATTCGATTTTGAATGATAAAACCTAACCCAACAAGAAAACAAAGACTTTGTTTGAATTGTTAGGCTACTCGACATGTCAAAATACTTGAAGTGAATCTCTTAGAAGCCATGTGAACATGTGTCAATAGTACCACAGAAGAGGAATGGCTCTGCTAAAAAAGTTTAATGAATTGGCCATTGACGAATAACAAAAACAAAATTCTTCTTGAGGTTAGTAGAATTAGTTAGTAGAATCACAGAAAACTCATCACAAAGTGAACATTACAATGGATTGTATCGTTCAAAGTGAAATTACAGATACGTGGGACTTGTCAACTTATGTATCAGGGTCACGGGCGCAGTGTTAGTGCCCCTCAGATCTTTGCGATTTAAAGCTCTGACTGGCCATGCAATAGTTACGCACAGGCTTAGTCACTTACCACCAGGCGCAAGACTTGGTAATCCCATCACGACTTGTTAATTACCTGTGGTAAATACTAACGAACAAAATAAACGACGGAAGTGTAGGAACAGAAATAAAATAAACCGAAAGCGAGATATTACTGTTACGAAAATTTGGATTAGATAAAAAACATCTACGATATTATAACGACTTTGTAACGTATTACGTAAACAGATTACACGATATATCATCACGTACAAAGGAAGTATAACAATATATGAAAACATCAAAGTTGCCGATAACATGGCTTACCCAATCGAAGTTCCGCCGGCAAAGATGGAATCAAATGGAACACCCATAAATTAGCAATATGGCGAAATCGCGTGTTCCCCTTCGCTCTACTTTGCTAAGTAGACAATTGAATATGAACACAGATATCAAATCTACAAATTCAATAACGTAAAACTGAAATACAAAGTTCGATTAAAATGTAAAATAATTTGGTAACATTGACTTACAATTATATGGACGTCGGGCCCGCGCTAAAAAGTGTCCGCACTTGTAAGGCGCTAAAATCGTATACAGAGCGCGACACTCCGCTTTAGTCTTCATTTGTTCTACTGACAGCGCGATACTGCGATGACATTACAATTTAAATTTCGAATAGGTTGACTTGGGACATTTTTTTCGTGGTTTTTGTATTAGACCCGTCGTCCATTTATTTGTAAGTCAATGTTTGGTAACCATGTATTTACAAGTATAGTAAGTAAATAAGTAAACACGGATCGGATTGTCTATGTGAGGCCGAACCACGTCATTTGCATGTAACTGAGCTGGCCGTTGGCCTAGTAAATGTTTTATTGCGCAGTTTTGTCTTTTGTTTAATTAAATACCTAGAAGGACAAAAACCCCAACTACGACAATGGTCAAGTGTTACAATGCTGACCTACTACGCCGTCGCCTCTTTTTCAAAAATAGATTTCTGAAAAAAGTAGGTTTTCAATTCGACTGTATTTTTTTTATATGTGTGTTATATTATGTATATGTACGCTTAGAGGATGGAATTGAAAACAATAAAGGAATAGTCTAAGATGTTACGCGGTAATTCCGGCCGGCATTAGTGAACCGATTTTGGTGATTTTTTTTTTTTTCTTGTTGGAAAGAGGGTGACCACTACTGAAATATCAGTAGTGGTCACATTTAAATTTGAAGAAAATATTCCACCTCTAAGGGCGGAACTAGGGGATGAATCTGGATTTGCACACTTTTCGGTAACCGATTTCAATAAAACTTGGCAAATAGATGTAATTCCACGAAATTTTGAGGTCGGTTTTTTTAGTACTCTGTACTGAGATTTCATCCTATTACTGGTTTCTGGCAACTTATTTTTAAAATTTTGAATCTTTCTCAAATTCCATTTTCCTTCACTATTCCTACGTTTGTTCAATCCGTCATTCGCATCAAAATTCTGGAAACGAGTGCACGTGTCTATAAATCACAAAGCCCCTTCATTTCCTTATTGTTAATCTTCGCGACGATTACCATTAAAATTACATAGTTATATTGGTCTTTTTGGGGTGAGTATTGTGTATTGTGTTATTTAGTTTTATAGGGAGTGTTTTATAATAATTGTATTTTTTTCATATCATTTTATTATAGCTTTAATTTTCCTCTGTTATCGTCTCTTACAATAAATATTGTGGACCGAGCCTTCTGTTCTCATTCCTCTAAGGCTAGACTATAAGAGTACAATATATGACAGTTTGAAGTTCGGGCCGTTCTTATAGTTGAATTTAAACATTTGGCATCTTGTGTAAAAAAGTCTAAACGTTAACTTGCACTTATCGTAGTTTAAAAACACCATAATTTATTTTCTACATTCATAATAAATTTGTTTGCAGTCTACTGTCTATTTTAATACTCTGAATTTTTCTTAACATTTATTAAAATTTTATGTGTTAAAAGCTCCCCTATTATTATAGAATTCCAAAAACGTTCAAATATCACAAACTCCTTTTTTTCAGTAGCAAGCCTTACACTCGAAATTGTCAAAATTGTTAACACTTAGATACAGAGATGAGGATACTTATATAGTAAGGATAAGGAGCAGACAAACACGCCCCTTATTTCCATTAGCACGCTCCAGAACGTGTTCAAGGCATGCGATATCAATAGGAACAAAACATTTCACATTAGCATGCAACCCGCGATATGCAGACCGCGTGTACAAATGCGCATTCTGCCTGCATTACTGAGAGCACAGGGTTGGTTGAAGGAGTCCACTAAAAATGAAAATAAGAGAACTGTTCATAAGTTAAAATGCAGTGATATTTTAAGGGATCGGTTTAAAGATTTAAAAATATATAATAACTCTGCCCAGTCAATTTATAATTGAAAATATTTTTTGGATGGAGCATGCACACCTGAATAATGCATATTCACTCCCGTCTTGAAAAAACCCAAGTTATAATGTTCAGGGAACAAGTCGTCTGCAGGCAGGGAATTCCGCTCCATAGCTGTTCGCCATATAAATGTGGAAGCGTAACGCTTCGGACGAATCTTTGGAATATCCACAACATAGGCGGTGGAACCCAAGCCTACGCCAAGTCCTCCGGTGATGGAAAGGGGAAGGCGGAATTAAATTGTGTATATGTGTGTGATATATCCTGTAAAATACCGATAAGCAGGCAACTTTACGGCGGTGTTCAAGGCTCTGCAGCTTCGCCTCCACTAATTCCGAGTCACCTATATAAGCCTCTTGGCACGGTTGTCAATTGAATCCAAAGTGGCCAGTTGATACGTAGCAGAACCATACCATAGGTGGCAGCAGTATTCCATGCACCACCGGACTTATGCTTGGTACAGCTGAAGCAAAGAAGAAGTAAAGTAACGCCTCACCCTGAAAAGGATCCCAAGCTTATATGTTATAAGAAATGAAACTATTTTTTTCGGATCTAAATCGCACGACCATAGCGTCTGACCATGCAAATATGGATAGTGTATCGTCGATACATGATATAATTATTTTTCAAATAAAATTTATTTTACTGATTCCTTTTCCTCTAGGAGATTTGTTAAATCAGCTCGGGTTTGTATATTAAAAGCCGTTCTATCTTCTGCAAAGCTTTTCGTTGTCTTTCTTAAACGACGTACTTATTTACTTAATTTGATTAATGTTACTTATTTTCGTAATGGTCGTCCTTAACCACGCTTGCCTTCCAAGTTTTTTTAGATCTAGTGTTTAGTCGTGGACCACTATATTTCCAGCTTGACTATGAACTATTTTTATATATTTCTTATTTCCTTTACTACATTATCCACGTTTTGCACCCACATAGTTATATGCTTTACACTAATTACAACAGATTTTACAAAACAATTTACATCAACCGTTTTAATGCGTATTCTGCAATAGTAAGAATTGTTAGGCGACAATAGTTATTTACCATCAAGTATACCGTACTTTGGCAGATTTTTATTCACTTATAAAAATGACAATAAAGTTTTATTATATACGTGTGAGGCCCACTTAAAATTCCTAATCCGTCCCTGTAGCCGCCGTCATCTCACAGCAGAAACTTGGCCACGTCTGAGACTTCTTCAACAAACATTTGCATATGCTGAATAGCTAATAAAAGTTTTATAACTGAATGAATAAAGATTAAAATCGAAAGCGGAAGCTTTGCATACACTATTCGAACAGTTCTGAATTTCTTACTTGTTTTGTTACAAGGAATTTTCTGAATGCAAGTACCATCTGCTTAGGTCGTTTCAGTACCGTGTCCATGAAATGCGTATTTTATATGAGGTTTTTATTTTTATTTTTGTATGAAGCTCTTGTCAACACGCTTGATGTTGCAGTGTACTAACACCACTTTATACGAAATAGATACTTAGTACAAACGCAGTGTTGAAACGTACTGATCGAGGGATCCGATACATAACTCTCGATATAATCTAAAATAATCAACCCAAAATAAAACCCTACTTACTGATATTATGTCCGAATTAAGGGGTTGTACCCCTGTGATTGAACAGTTCTTTCACAGTTGAGTTGTGAATTATACCCTTGGTATAATAAGCCACGTTTTAAAAGTGCTCGTATCACATGAAAGTTATAAACTAATACGAACTCAATGATCAAGATCATTGTACGGACTACATTAAACAAATTAGAGCCTAACGTGATTCAAATGCGAATCAGTCGCAGCGAGTAAGCCTTTAACATAAACGCGCGTCATCTGCGCATATATACGCGTGGCAGACGCGCTGTAGCCTTGCGTATGTATCGAGCATTTTGATAAGAGATAGTTTTCATTTTACTTTTGTTTGTTAATTTTAGTTTAGTTTTTGAAATGAAGCAACTAAAGAAAAGTATTTTTAAACATCATCAAATCGTTTAGTAACTGTGCTAAACTATTGCCTTATATTCATCTTTCGATTTCACTAGACACGAAGTGTGCAAAGGATAAAAAATCACAGCAAAAGTTGTCTCTTAACAAGAAATTCTAAGTGTAAACTCCAGTGGAGTATATAAGCTTCTTACTTGCAACGCGATGTTCGATACAGATGAGCTTCGAACGCGCTTCTCGCACGCGTCAATATCGCATTATACGCGTGTTTGAATCGTTCTGCTTTTTGAGGGTCTACGGCACATAAACGTGCTTTCGTGTGATTGGATGCACTTCATTCGAAGTCATGTCAGGAGCACCAACATTGAAACATTGCAACATTAGGTGGTGCCCTTTTAATAATTGCCTAGTTATAGTGACCTCTACAATTATGTAACGAATTATTATTAATGCCATCTATTTGTTAGAAATAACAAGTCAATGTAACATTCCTTTTGAAATCAATAATTGTCCAAAAGTAGTTATTTATATTTAAAGCGCTGTTTGTAGTTTGCATCTTAAAGGTGGTTGTGATGTCACTCTGACATGTATGTCAAATTTTGTAATTCTCATATTTAAGCATAAAAAAGTTTCTGTTTATTATTATCGAAGTAATTTCGTTTTAACTTTTAAGCATCGTGTACGTGAATTCTATGCAATTTATCAGGACGAAGAAACAATGTGGTCTTAATATTGTAAACACAATAATATTTGTAGGTAGCATTTTAATTAGTTATATTTATTTTCCAGATGGTATATTACTATTATATTATGTTTAAGCAAGAGGTTTATTACATTTGTCTCAAGAGGTTGAAGCAAGAGGTTTAATACAACAACCAGTGAAAGCCAACTATATAAGAATGCGAACTTGCGGTGTGAGTGAACACCGATATCGATACGTAGAAGTGTAACTTCCTTGTGCCCAGCGAATCGTCAACCATACAAACTTATTTACTAAATAGAAATTAAACTAGATATACCAAGTTATTTTTAAATTATATACTATTCGTACAAAAATGATTAAAATTTAAAAACAAGGCCCTCGTCTTTTCGTTGGGGTTAGTAAAAAATTGAACATCTAACTCCTTCTAATTCCAAGCCGGTAAACAAAATAAAATTACCCCCTAAGAGCACAACCTTTTAAGAAAAGAACAAAAAAATAATAATACCGTAATGAAAGCCCCTCGTGAGCCTACTTGACGAGCCTTTGATCCACAAAACACAAATATAATGCGCTTGGCACTGACAAACAATTAGATCTATATGTAGCTGGATGGCAGTAGGGGGATGCAAAGATGTTAACCGACCAATTTTGAGAGACACGCAAGATACGGGTGTTTCCTGTTACTGCACAGCTTTGGGGATAGTTTGTAAACTTTTATGAACCGCTTCTTGTCGAGAATTGTATTTTTTATTTGTATTTAAAAATAAAATATTACTTCCTTAGTGGCACGATTAATTCGATTTTCAAAGTATGTATCAAATCTATACTAGTATTATAAATACGAAAGTAACTCTTGTCTGTAACGTTTTCACACCTAAACCGCTGAACTAATTGTAATAATTTCAAAAAGAAATTGGCCTTTACAGAGAACCAATAATGTAATAAAAAATTTGCGCAAACGAAGTCGCAGGCCGTCTGGTGTTTCATAAAGTAACAAAATAGGTAACGAGCCTATCGTACTGAGCCTCTACCATTCACCATTATTATTATTTCCTTAATGGCTGCCACCAGACTTGGGCCAGTGTTAGTTTCGATGTATGTTGTCACAGACGCCTATCAGCTTTCCGGCCGTGTGGATTTATAACCATTCATATACTCTCTTTATAATATTTAATTGAATTGACTTTGCTAACAAAATTATTCCAAAATCAAATTGTTTAAATCGGACCTATTTACCTTCACCTAAACGGTTTATTGTTCTGGCTACGTTTGATAATGAATTTGTGTCCCATTTACCATTACTAGTTTAGATTACTAGTTAAGATTGACAATTGTTATTACCTTGACCATTCAATTGTACGGCGCCCCGGGCAATCAGGATCAGATGAGATTATTATAGACAAACTATTAAACTATAAAAATGTGCCTTTTATGTAAACTAAAAATGTTAACCTAGCTGCTACAGATTCAACAAACAAAAACCTATTAAACATTTTTAAAACATCCTTATTATTAAATACGAAGTTGTAGCGGGAAATACGTAGCTCGTAGCTAATCGCTACGCTACAGTAAAATTAACCTATTGTTCTCATTTCTATTGTTTATTATGGAACTGATAAAACTCAAGCTGTTTTCTAAGGGATATCTACAATAGTAAGCCAAGGCTAAATTGACGTCTTCTTGCAAGGGTAGGTCTAAGTAAATTGGCCACGCATATCTCTGCTTAAGGCAGCTTAAGCAAATCCCAGGAACACGCGGCGGAACACCGATACCTCAAGATAAAGGTAGGCCTAGGATTTCCTTGTTTCGCTTAAACAAAATTCCATTGGATAAAGTTTGTTTTTTTTAAGTTCCCTCTTATTGGGACTTCATTTCTTGTCTGAGGGCAACTTAAGGTAAAATATATAACCAAGATCCAGAAGACGACACACATTCAAATTAATAATAGCCTAAACATGTATTGACATTTTTATAAACCTACTATGTAAGTCTCTGACTGACTCTGATGGAAAAGGGCCAAAAAGCCAACTAGCTGTGACCTGTGTGGCACAGCACCGACGACGCTGCTGCACCTGTCGCGACTGCATTACTCCACGAAGCCTGAGAAGATAGTGGAGTACATCAGACTAAACGCCAAATACATCTTGAGGATCGAGTGGTTGTAGCTCCGCCAGAACGTGAATTTTAATTCGTTTGTAGTGAGAGTTCCGACCGAACATCTGTCGACCTTCATTAAAGAGGAGTTTTGGTCGAAGGGTGTCGTGTATCGGCGATTCTGCGGCCGGTTACCTGACACCAGATTGCGCGACAGGTCGTCGACATATGCAATTCATGTAGATTAGTTATTTACTTTTATATTATATTATACGTTTGTTAATCCTTGGGATATACTATTGTATGGGCCATAGTTTTTTTTTAATAAAATATAAGTGCACATTTGACCTCCATCTCACCTGATGGAAAGTGACGATGAGGTCGACGATGGAGCATGCACACCTAATTAATGCCTATTCACTCTCGCCTTGAAAAGGCCCGAGTTATAACGTTCAGAGAACAAGTCTGCAGGCAGGGAATTCCACTCCATAGCAGTTCGCCATATAAACGTGGAAGCATAACGTTTCGTGCGAATCTTTGGAATATCCACAATATAGGTGTGGAACCCAAGCCTACGCCTATTCCCCCGGTGACGGAAAGGGGACGGCGGAATTAAATCGTGTAATTCCATCTCCTTGATATATCGTGTAAAATACCGACAAGCAGGCAACTTTACGGTGGCGTTCTATTCACTTCGCCTCCACTAATTCCGAATCACCAAACTCCATCCAAAGAGGCCAGTTGATATGTAGCAGAGCCATCCCAAAGGTGGCAGTAGTACTCCATGCACGACCGGACTTGTGCTCAACTGTTTACACAGAGAAGTATGTAGTAAGGAGATTCTTGCTTACGAGTTTTCGACTTGTCTAAAATCGATCTCGTGT
>NW_020653850.1:19936690-19970755 GCF_003589595.1 Hyposmocoma kahamanoa | reverse complement strand
ATTTTACTGGGGCTCAAAAAACGGATCGCGTCACTTGGTGCAATGCCATGCTTACAGGTTTCAACAAAGGGGCGTCAAATTTGGTGTGGGACATAGTAACAGGTGACGAAACATGGATTTATAGTTACGATCCCAAAACAAAGCGGCAATCGAGTGTATGGGTCTTTCGAGATGAGCCGAAACTAACCAAAGTGGCGCGCGTGCAAAGTGCCTCTAAGCGGATGATTGCTTCTTTTTTTAATAAAACTGGACACGTGGCTACTGTTGCTTTGGAGAATCGTTGTACCGTGAATATTGATTGGTATACGACTACTTGTTTGCCGGAAGTTATTGGCAAACTCCGTAAAAATAACCGTAAACGCCGTATCATCTTGCACCACGATAGTGCCAGTTCTCACACGGCCAGATAGACAAATTAATTTTTGAAGGTGAATAACGTTGACTTTATGAGCCACCTCGCGTAGGTACAGTCACTACCTGGCACCTTATGACTTATATTTATTTCCAAAAATTAAGAACCAATTACGCGGGCAACGATTTTCATCACCTGAAGAGGCGGTCGAAGAGTATGAAAAATATGTTTCAGAGATAGTCACGGAGGAGTAGCATAAATGTTTTCAAAATTGATTCATTCGTACGAAACAGTGCATAAACGCGGAGAATATTTTGAGAAACAATAAATTCATTTCTGACCATTTATAGTATTTTTTTCTTATTAATTCCGGAAGCTTATAGTGCGCCTCACGTCATAAACACAATATACAATATATACAATGTACAGTCCATATTTAATGGGATAATATTATTTGATCCTCAAAGATATAATTGATCTATTGTAAATGTGCACTTTTTTAAATAAACGACATTTTTTTATATTTGATATATTAATTAATCCATCTATATTATTTGATCTTCGGGTAAATTATAAATGATCGCCATTCAAGGTAACAATATCATTATGTTTAATTATACTATATTAATATTTGGTATTGTAAAATAATATTTGATTCACTTTTTTAATTATTTTTATATTATTGGTATTTTCTTTTAACGATTGATGGCATTTGTAACCAGCATATCTTTTGATATTGATCTCCTAATACATCTTGGTTGCTCGGTTGCACCCTCCATTCAATAGGTTTGTTAGTATATTATGAAAAAGCACCACGAGCCGAGCCAGCGAAGCGAGTGTGTCGCGGCAGCAACGGGCGATTGCCAGAAACCAATTTGCAGTTTCCGAACATGTTTGCAGGTCAAATTGTGTTATAATTAATATAATATTAGTATGCAAACATAATCACCATTTACTTAGTTTTAAAAATAAGTATTTAATTTTTATTTTTAATGCTCTTAATATTCTTTTAATAATCTTAGTTTTGAGGCACAACATGCAAAGTTAATTTAAACAAATCAAACATTTTTTGCATAGCTCAGAACAGATTAAAATATCTACCGATTGAATTTATTTTATGTCTCTGAGAAAGAGGATCAATCATTAAAAAAGACGACCGTTTCGATTTTTATGCAAATTTGAAATGATCATTTAAATACATGCCAGTTTTAATGAATGAGAAACACAAAACAATTTTGAAGAGACCAAACCGAAATTATCTCGGTGGCGTTTTCAACTAACAAAAATAGAGCTCGAAGCGCATCTACTTACCATCACATTACTGCATTTCACATATCACGTTGCATAGTTCCGAATAACAATGAGCACAACTCGACGAAATCCGCTACCTGACGCCAGCTAAATGGCTTTTGTTTCCCAAATAAATTCTGCCACGCACTGAACTAAGCGACCACGAGGATTGAGTCAAGTTGAAGCGAGAGCGGAAGCTGACCAAGAATCATAAATGTAACTTGCCAAAACAAAATACGATGTTGAAGTCTCCGGTAGCAGCTCTCTCTTTGTCTCTCTTGACCACTTTGCCCCAAGATGTAGCCTTCTAACCTTGGCAGCAGCGAGGAGGACGACGTAGCGGTGTGGCTCGAGTCATCGTGTTCCGGAGGAGGAGGGCATCGCTCCTCACAAGTGCTGAAAGGTTCCGGTGCACATAGTCGATTCCGGATCTCTCCCGTTCGAGCACCCGAATGAACCTCTGTGGAGTTTTTGCTTTCTTTAAATTGACAAATTCCGTGTGCCTATAATTTCATCAGCACCAACGCAGTAACGCTCACTTTACTGCTTGACGGTAGACAACACGGGAAGACAACATGGGTCTAAACTGATATGATTCAAAGTGTATTCCATAGCATTTATTTGAAAAGAGCAATCGATTGTTTTTGCTCGTTCTTCTCAGGGAGGTCATCGTAATGTGTGAGTAGTAGCAAAAATGACGTTTAAAAGTGTACAAATTTTACCTATAAATGGAATAAAATATTATTTGACTTTGACTTTGACCTCGAACTCCGTCACAAGGAGCTCTACTTACTAGACTCTCGCTATCTCACGTCATTGTATACTACCTAAAATACCCAATGTTCCAACTTGCAGTGTAAATTTCAGCGCGTGTACGTACAGATTAAATATTTCCGGCGAAGTTTTAAACATACTGTCACATAGCGAAGTTTTATCGAGAGTTTGTAAATACGCCGCCGGGAGCTCGCTGTTTGCTTTTCAACTATTGTTTTCTTGAATGCGAAACTACAGTATGAGGTTACTAGAGAGAATGGAGACAATTTTGAAATTATTTTGTAACTTTTATACATATGTATAAGTACAAATAAAAGTAGTGTTAAAAATATACTACGTCAGTGTTGTACAACTTAAAATGCACACTGCCCTTTTAGGGAATAAATTAAAAAAATTTAGTGCCCATCATTATCAACCAATTGTTACGTCCCGTTGCTGGACATGGGTCTCCTTTCAGTAGGGCTAACACAATTAGCCGCGATTTGCGTGAGTTGAATTTTAGGTAAAATGTATAAAAAAATTTTACACGGACAGCCATAAAATTTTAACTTATTACTAGTTATTACTAAAGGTAGTTTATTACTTAGTGTACACTCCGCATATTAGCTTGGTTAGCAAGCGAACAGCTAGCTACTGGTGAAGACTGAAAATCAGCCACGTTGAGTCTTTAGTTCGTTTGTCCACATCATTCCATTGTTTTTTTAGGTTTTGTGTTCCTTATGTTTTGTGGAGAAATAAATACCTTTTTATTTATTTTATTTTATTTTAGTTCGCCGCTGGCTCTATGCGGGTTGGGGACTTCACACTGTATTCTGAGGGTAGTGAACCTTCTTCGACGACGTTTTCCGTCACAGAAAAAAATAAATTCCGAGAAATTTAGAGCGGTTACACACGGCACCTTTTAGCAGCGATGCAGATGCGATGAAAACGCGATGCAAACGCGATGCAGTCGCTAAATATCTACCTTTACAGACGCGCGCGATTTTAAGCAGCGATGCAAACTGCATCTGTTTGTGTATCCAATCACGAGTTAGCGTCGATACAGTAGCGGGCTTGCATTGATGCAATCGCCTATAAATAGCAAGTGTAGCGATGCAATCGATCGGATCTCTAACGCGCGTATCCATCGCTGCTAAAAGTCGCCATGTGTAACCACTCGTAGAGGTGCGAGCCCGGATCCAAACTCACCTCGGCCTCTGAGCCGAGGATACACAGTAGGTCAAAACGTTAGGCAACCCCGGCTTCAAGGCTTAAGCGCCCATAATAAACAGTTTACCAAACAAATAAAAAAAGCGTAATGCCTATTATAATAAGGTGTTCTTTTAATAACTGACGTCCTTTTAAGTACAAGAACAAAAAGTCATACATCCCCTAGTTTGCCATCCTTAGAGATGGAATATTTTCTTTAGTTTTAAATGGGATTCTTTCCAACAAAAAACAATGTTGGAAATCGGTTCACATATACACAAAAAAACATACATCCTTTATTTGAAGTTGGTTAACAAAAAAGAATCAGATATACCATAGTGAATGATAATACGTACTTTAAATCCCTACCCTACACGTATCAAACATTGTACTTAGTCACTCGAGTTTTAATCGCAAAGACTAAGTGCGCGTTCCCATTACATAGTAACGTTTTATTTATTGTTGGACGACTGTCGCCTCCAGCCTGTTCCCATATCTCAACTGTCCGTCGTGTCTATGTGTCCACAGAGTCCTGTCGATAATATTTATCAATTCACGGTATCGTTTGCACGACAGAATCGTTTGATGCACAGCAGTTACATGTTCTTTTGGTCGACGACGAACGACGGATCGTTCTAGCTCTTCCCATTGTCTTGACAGTCTGTCGTCATAACGTCAAATAAGTCGTGAACGACAGTTAATCGTGTTATACAATATGCGAACAACTTCATTTAAATATACACGCCACGACACTTTTAACCGCACGAGTATCCACGACATAATCGGCACGCGAGCTATGGGAGTGATGGCAGAGATGGGTACTTTTTCTGCGCCCGTCACCCTGAGGCATAAGTTGACATGTCCCATTTGCCTGCAATTTTACCAGCTCCCTCACCCTTCAAAACTGGAACGCTGTAATGTTCACATTACTGCTTGGCGACAGGAATAGGTTTGTATCTTGAAACGTTCCGCATAAAACAACTAAAAAAGCCTTTGAATAGATTACATAGATTCGAAATACTCGAGACTACTTCTTACAGACCTTATATATGTAATAAATTTATTTGATATCTTCTCAAAATTAACGACAACTATTTATATAGAAGTATTGTTAATATTTCATAAGAGGTTATTAAGTTTTACATAATACATACATAGTTGATAATGCTTTATACATATTTCCGCGAACCCCTCGTATTACCTTTAGTAATTTCATTGCTGGCACGCTAAAATAACTTTAAGGATCGTTCACGTATTCAAGTTTACTTGAACTAATACTGTCTACCGCTTTTTGACGCGAGTACCTCCGTAAGGTAATTGCGGCGCGTAGGCAACTTATATTTTTATATTGTATAAACAATAAAATCATTTTTAAATTAACGTTTGTACCGACATTGAGGTAACGAACATAACATATTTTTTTATAATATCTAGTGAGAGACGAACAAGCCATGCGCCTGATGGTAAGCTACATGCTTGTCCATAACAGTTGCAGTGCAGTGCCACTCAGAGCTTTAAATCGCAAAGATCTGAGGGGCACTGCCACAGCGCCCGTCACTTTGGGACATAAGTTGACAAGTTGCATGTGCCTGTAATTTCACCAACACCCTTATCCTTCAAAACCGGATTACAATAATGCTGACATTACTGCTTGGCGGCAGAAATAGGTAAGGCGGTAATAGGTACTACCCTGAACGAACTCTTTCACACAGAGCTCTACTTAATAATAATCATAATTATTATTAACATTGTTGAGTTTTTATAGCCTGTACTGTCACCATTAATTACATACTAATCCTTGATATTATTATAGTTTCTAATTCAACTAAGAAAGTATCAATTACTAGAACAAACATTTTTAATATCTTTCAATGAATGACATTAATATTAGCCCCACTAGAGGTTACGTAAAATGAACTAGTAAAATCATTAACTGCATTTTTTTATGATTTCAAATAACTGAACTAACAAGTCATGTATCTGGTGGTACACAACACGCCTGTCCATAACAGTTGCAGTGTTGCTCAGAGCTTTAAATCACAAAAATCTAAGGGGCACTTCCATTGCACCATCACCCTGAGACGTAATTTGAAAAGTTCCATATGCCTGTAATTTCACCAGCACCCTTACCCTTCAAAACTGGAGTACAGAAATGCTCATATTACTATATAAAATAGGTTTGATGACAGAACTTCCCTGGACGATATTTTTCACAAGTAGCTCTACTGTTATAACGTCATCATTAATTTGCTTCCTTTTCTCACTAATACCTGGTGAAATAAAATAATTGGAAATTCACCATTTTAGTCAGATTTTCATCCCACGTCATAGAAAGTGATGACAAGTTTGACGATGGAGCGTACACACCTAAATAATGCCTATTCACTCTCGCCTTGAAAAGGCCCAAGTTATTACTAAACGACAGTTTCTACTATTTTTCACAAAACGAAGCACCAATTTTATAGTCCATCCAGCGAGCTCAGCACGTGCACACTGTAACTAGAAACGCATTTATTTAATTGGTCTCATTGCGAGCCAATTCTATTACGGCTATACGACTCCTATACAGCCACTACACAGCTTATGTGGGTACAATTACGCTTATTGACGGAATAGTTCCGGATTAGTAGATTAGTTGATGTACGGGATCAGACAGTTACTTTGTTACGAGTGGCTCATTACTGTTAGCAATCAAAATGGAACTTTGTTGTATAGAACTTTAGAATTGAAATACTAAACTTTATTTACTTAGAAGGAATTTTTCCTTCGATCCAGCTGGATTCGAACCAGCAAACCATGCCAGAAATAGAGACGAAATGTCATTTAATTTGTTTGAAAACTATTCTGCCATATCATTACGTTGACAACTGCACTCCGATTGGCCAGCCCGAATTCGAAACAATTAACGGATGTCGTCAATTGTTTCACTTCAAATCGACCAGTTTAACTTGAGCTTTGCTATAATGGACGAAAATTGAAAAATTCATTTACCTGAAAAATTACATAATTTATTTACCGATGAAATGTGATTCCATTTCTTTTGTAATTAGATATTTTGCTGTTTTTGCCACACCATCGAATGGAACAGCTCGCATGGTACAAAATATTTTTGAATATATAGAGACGTACACACAGGTCAGTTGTTGGCACTGTACTGTTCAGCGCAAACGAGAGTCGATATTTAAAAAAGGTATCAGTACCACTTGACTGATGAGTTGCCAGAGGTGGATGGCCCTTATTTCAATTTCTGCTTATATATTCGATGTTTTACAACCATCTGTGAGAAATCTATTTCTACACTCCGCCTTCCTTAAACTTTATTTAAATACAACAACAATTTTCAGACATAACTATCACCATCATTTCAGACGAAAGACGTCACAACGATCGCTCTTACTCTGATTCCCGCAACCTTCAACAGGTCACCGAACCACCTTGTCGGTGATCAGATCACGCTACGTCGTCCAATACGTGATCGCCAGTCTAGAACTCGTTATCCACATCGGCTAATCTGTTCTGAGAGCAATATGCCCCGCCCACTGCCACTTAAATTTTAAAGTATCAGTAGAGCGCCTTATAAAAGAGTTCGTCCAGGGAAGTACTGCCATCTCACGTATTTCTGCCGTTAAACGATAATGCGAGCGTTAGTATGTTCCGGTTTTTAAGGGTAACGATACTGGTGAAATTACAGGCATACGGACTTATGTCTCAGAATAACGGGCGCGGTGGCTGTGCTCCTCAGATCTTTGCGATTTAAAGCTCTGCAACTGTTATGGACAGGAGTGTCGCTTACAACCAGGACCACGATTGTTCTCTGAGCTATATCCGTTAGTTTAGTTCTTTTGTGGATATTCACATTTCCGATTCAATCTCACACTGAACGCCGAGCATAATATATTCATACAATAAAATATTTTTTCACATTCATACATACCATACGCCTTTCTTCGACTTTCTCATGCTACGCTCTAGCCATATCTCTTTCTCTTCCTCCACTTACATCGGTTTTTCATATATTCCCATTTATTTTTTTTAGTTCTATTTACCATTAAAAAGAACTAAAAAATAATAAATGGTCATATACCCAGTGAGTCGATACTCATTGGGTACAATTTCATGTTAAACTAAAGATATATCGAGTTCTTAGGTTTTCGCGATTGTTACACATAGGAAATGAAACTATTTTTCCGGATTTAAATCGCGTATATTTGTTTTTTCAAACAAACCGAAAGAGTTAACCGTAATCATATGACTTGAAAACATTAAATTGTTTAAAAAAACAAATATACGTGGTTTAAATCCGGAAAAATAGTTTCATTTCCTAATGGTGTTTCGTTAACAAGTTGTACCCTACTAGAGAAGTAATCACAACATCATGGTCATCAATCCATTTATACGTCCCACTGCTGGGCATGGGTCTCCGCTCAGGCGAAAGTAACTAAGGTAAGGTAAGGTAGGTTGGGAACTTCATACGTTTTCCGAGGGCTATGACCCTTCTTCGACGTGCAGGTTTCTTCACGATGTGTTCCTTCGCAGAAAAACTCATGGTAAAGTTCAAATTAAATTAAATTCCGAAAAACTCAGAGGATTCGAAACCACGGCCTCTACTTGAGAGGCGGTAGGTAGGTCGAGGTAGCACGAATTCTAATCAATTAGTGATGTCCTGATACGTCTCCGATTTGATTTTTTATAACAATCGATTTTATTTATGAAGAAGTTTTAATCGTGAATGCGAGCGGGTTCCAAAAAGAAGATAATGTCTTATTGGAATTGGATTGAAATTTTATGTTGCGTTTGACAATTTGTCAACTACTGTGTACTCCAGAATTAGTATGTTAATGAGGATTCAAGTGATGATTCCCGTTCATATAAAGAAAAATCCGACGATTCTTTATAATAAATGTAAGAATCCGCGTTATATAAGGACTGCAGGATTTATATTGAGATTTATATAAATCAAAATTAAAAAAATGTATTGTAATTATAGAATGTACTGAAAAAATGCAAAAATGACATGAAAGGAAGAAAAACAATTGTGATTAAACAAAAGAAACAAAAATAAATAAATTGCAAAGGAATAAAGAAGTATTTTACAAAAAAGAAATTGTATGTCGTTGACAATAAACAATAACAATTTCTTATAATTATTTATAATATATTTCATTTCATTGTAATTTATTAGACAGGTACCAAAGTTTATCAACTTGAATAATCTTCGTTACATAATCTGTTTGCACGATAAATCGGCGCTAAAGAGCACGTCGTTTCACTAAAATTAAAAAATAAAATACTCCAGGATGCTTAGAGGATGGTAAAAAATAAAGGAAAGGAGCTGCCTTATCTACGGAATAAACGTACCTACCTAAACCAAAATTGTACCACACATATAGCGGATTTAGTGTTATACCATAATCATAGATATTTCAATATCGACATGCAAATGTATGCCTTGAATGTTGAAACTGTTTTTTACGTTAGCAAATTTGTATAGTTTACTGTAATCAAAGTATGATTAATACTAGGCTATTATTACTAGGCGAGTAATGAGCCATTTTAATCAAAATTAAATATAAAGTTATTAACCAATAAATGTAACGATGGAATTGCATTATCATGTAATCCGGTTACATTCAAAGTTCTATAAAAATTTGACTGTACAAAATGGAACGAACAAACGAAGATGGTACTTGATCCAATGTTTATGTTCGGCAGTCCTATAATTTCCAACCATTCTTTCTTTCTTTTTTCATTTGTAGGTAAACTTTAAAAATAATAATAATGAAATAATAAAACCTCGTAGTGAATTGTTTTAATAACAGAATATCGACAATATGTCTGCTAACAAGAACAACACTATCTCAAAATAATTGTTATCAAGAATCATCAAAATATACTAACAAACAGGCAATCTAAAGTAATCAAAGCAAAATTCGGCAAGACTTATGAATAAACTACTTAAATGAGTCTAATTCTAAGAGATATTTAGGCTATTGTATGATTTATAGACAAAAAAAATAACACATGCCAGTGTAATGTAACATTCGGTTGATTTCCGCTTTTTCTACTGCCGCACCCCTTAATGCTGCAGCAACACATTTTTATCAATACTTAATTGTTCTCACTGTCAATATTTTTGTCCATTTCATTACAATTCATGCGAATAATTCACTAAAACATTTAGCCAAACATTGATTTTGACATTTGATGTACTACGAAAATGGCAAAATGAGAACAGTTGGCGTTAAGATGACGTTACATATTTTTTATTCTCGTGTTTGACATAAATCAATGTAGTGCTATCTCTTTTCGCTTACGAGTGCCGCAGTAGTTAAACAAAGACAATAAAATGTTTATGTTTTCAACGTCTAAATACATCATATATGTACATATAACGTCTGATTCATATATGTCAATATAACATGTCCTTTGGTTTCTATAGTCTAAGCCAGGATGTATTGCATTTTTATCTATGGTTGTATGACAACAATTACGGAACTTCGGAGACATGCATATGTAAGTCAAAAGTTAAATGAATGGCTGGACGGAGTATTTTTTTTATCTGATTTCAAAAAAGAAGGAGGTTCTCAATTGACTGTTTTTGTGTGTTTATGTTACGCTATTACCCCGTCATTTGTGAAGCGATTTCAATGATTATTTTTTTGTTGGAAAGGGGTTGCCTCAGTAATGGTCCCTTTCAACTTTGAAGAGAATATTTCGTTACGAACGGTGGCAAATTAGGGGATGAATCCGGTTTATTGGATTTTAACCACTTTCCATTAACCGATTTCAATAAAAATTGACAAACACAAACTTTTTAGGACGGGTTTTTTATAAAAATTTTATAATTTTTGTAGAAGTAGTAGTTAAGCATCATAAAAATAAATTAATACAGTATTCTTATTTATTCATTATCTGTAAATCGGATTAGGATGGTGACGGCAAAGATGACACCGTGGATTACGACGGGGTCACGTCCGGAAGGAAATTAGACAATTTTTTATGTTATTAAGCTAACCCGTCACCCGGTTAGAATCTCAATTCGGGTTTGAAATAATTCTTTCGAATTTACTTTTTTAAACACATTCTCAATTTGGTTGAGAAAAACAGAATATGTAATGTTTCACACATTTTATCTCTAAAATTGTATATTAATTGATGTAACATTTTTGTTAGCACCTCGTATATTCAAATTATATGTTATCTATGTGTTTCTTATTTTATGTGTAAAAAATATATGTAAGTGAACCGTTTAGCCCAAGTGGTTTATATATATTATATATTAAAATAAATGTCACAAAATTAAGTGAAAAATGTCCATTTATAAAGAAAAACCCGTAGAGTTTCTTAACTATGCTTCTAAGGGATGCCTTTAGAATAAGTAATTTTTTCGTCGCTGCTAGGCAGCAGCATGACCACCGTTTAAATCTCTGAGTGGCACTGCAACTGTTGTGGACTGGCGTGTAGCTTACCAACAGGCGCACGACTTGTTCATCCCGTCACTAGACAGTATAAAAAAAACGTCGTTCGGCTATGGAGGCAGTGCATGCGAAACATTTTTGTACTGGTACTGTCTCTTGTTACATCTTTTCTTCTACAATTTTAGTAGCAGTAGAGCTCCTTGTGAAAGAGTTCGTCCAGGAAAGTACTGCCACCTTACCTATTTCTGCCGCCAAGCATTATTACTGTCTTCCGGTTTTGAAGAGTAAGCGTGCTGGTGAAATTACAGGCACATGGGACTTGTCAACTTATGTCTCAGGGTGACGGGCGCAGTGGCAGTGGCCCTCAGATCTTTGCGATTTAAATCTCTGCAACTGTTGTGGACTGGCGTGTAGCTTACCACCAGGCGCACACCCTGTTCGACCCGTCACTTAGCTTAGAAAAAATATGTTTTAAGCAAATAAACGATTTGATATTGTTGTCAAAAAGAGAATAGCCATAGCGCGTCACACTGACCCTATGCATATTGGGGACTTGACACGATTTACAATGGTTGGGAACCTTCTTCGACGTGCAGGTTTCATCACGGTGTTTTACTAAACATTTACAAATGCACGTAAATTCAAATTAAAGTCACAGTACATGCTGTCACAGAGATTTGTACTATCTACCTCTCAATTGAACCTCTCTTATACAAGGTTATTTTTTAAATATTAACCACTCCGCAGGACTACATAGGACTACATTACATCATAAACAACAACTTTTGTTCTATGACTTTTTACAAAACATTATGTTAAGTTAATTTAAAAAATAAATAAATAGAGAATGTGAAACGAAAATAGTGGCAAAAAAATTGGGGGTTTTGGTTGCGTTAGGCAGATAATTCTCGTTCGTCGGAGATTTTAAGAGATCGGAATATTGTTTTTGAGTACTCGGGAGGTGGACAGCTCGAGTGAGCCAAGGACGGACCAGCCATATTTTGCTAAATTGAATTGTGTTGTAATAATCATGTTGCCTATATATTTTTAACTATATTGTTAAATAAAATAGATTTTTAAATTTTTGATGTATTAATTGACACTTTTTAGGTCAGTACCTATTTGATAATAAGGTAAGTTCAAACGTCCTCCGCGACGATTCCCACTCCGTAGACAGAGTTATCATCGTTTAGAGCGATCCATTTAAATATACATATTTACTTTTGTATGATTATATCAACGGTATGAAATGTAAGAATAATTTGTACGGAAAACACAATAAACTTATTTTTTACAATGTCCCTTACATACCATAAAAGCGTAACACCACTTCTTATAACTTAAGTCGTTACAGTGAAAATGGCGACAAAAGCGAAATCGGGAGGAAATTCGAAGAATTATGCCGACACTGGAGACTAAATTGCACTCATTGACCAAACAAAAGAAGTTCCCGGGATTCCGAGATTCCTAGGGGAGAACAGGGTGAAGGTAAGGCAGGAATTGCAGGGGGAAAGAGGGACAAACGTCTACTCTAATGAGATACGCCATCCTTGTTTTATCTTAGGATTCTTAAGCCTTGTTGCGCTTCATAAGACCGGAGGAAGTATTTCATTTTAATTCACGAGTTTTTCACTTGAATTAGTTTAACAAAACTATGGTTTGTTTTAACATTGACTCGATAAAAAGAACTATAACTATTTGTATCTGATTATTTGTTAAATGCACCACACACATATGACCATCGAGTTTATAACCAGAAAAAGAGACAAATTAAGGGCCATCCATCACTGGCAACTCATCAGGCAAATGGGCCTTATATCACTTTTAAATATCAACTCTCGTTTGCACTGAAATCACAAGTTAGAAAGCTGAAATAGTACAGCGCCAACAACTGACCTGTGTGTACGTCTCCGTATATTCCAAATATACTCTGTATTTATTGTAATAAAGATAATATCTTAAACTGTTGGGGGCTGTTTCAATCGGTGGTGTGGGAAAACCAGCAAAACATCTAATTACAACACAAACGGAATCACATTTCATCAGTAATTAATATTAAATTATGTAAGTTTCAATTTTCGTACAGCAATGCTCAAGTTAAAGGGTGTCGGGCGCAGTGGCAGTGCCCCTCAGACCTTTGTGATTAAAGCTCTGAGTGGCACTGCAATTGTTCGTCCAGTCACTTAGTATTATACAAAATAAATAAAAATAAAATAGAACAATTTAATTTTCAATTTGTATTTTTAAAGTGTTAACCAATTTACGACAAAGCAGTGAAAATGTTGATGTCCTTTTATTTCACTCCCACGTTTACAAAACATAAACAAACAATGGCGGAAAAGAAAGCAAAAAAACAAAACCCAACAAACGAAAGAGTTCGTTTCTCTCCTAACAAAATGGACAACAAAATGTAGGGTCACGAACGCTCCCCGACCCGGTTTTAATCGCATTATCTTTATTATTGGGAGTTCGTTCTCCGGTTCGTTCAACAGACAACAGATTTTACAAGCCATATCTTTCTTTTCACAATTTACGTTGCAGCTAGCTTTGTATTTCTTAAAAATGAAAGTTTATCCTGGTAGATCTGTAGACATGTAATTTTTAGTAGCAATAGAGATCCTTGTGAATGAGTACGTCCAGGGAAGTACTGCGTGACTTATTTCTGCTGCCAAGCAATAATGTGAGCATTAGTGCATTTCGGTTTTGATGAGTAACGGTGAGGCCAGACGGGCGTAATTTTGTGAGTTGTGAATCGCGTTTTTTGAATCTTGTAATTTACGCACGCCAGTGATGACTTACGGCACTAAGACGTGGACGCTCTCTATGGACCTCATAGGCTCAAGGCTCAAAGTCACTCAAAGGGCAATGGAAAGGGCAATGCTCGGACTTCCGTTGCGAGATCGAATCAGTACTTTGAGGATATTTGCAAGGGAATCAAAGTAACTGACATAGCCCTAAGAATTGCAAAACTTAAGTGGCAATGGGCAGGGCACATTGCTCGCAGAACAGACGGCCGGTGGGGCCGAAGAGTTTTCGAATGGCGACCCCGTACTGGAAGACGCGGCGCGGGCAGACTACCCGTACGGTGGGCTGATGATCTGGTGAAGCTGCGAGAATCCGCTGGATACAAGCGACGCAGGACAGGTCGTTGTGGCATTTTTTGGGGGAGGCCTATGTTCAGCAGTGGACGTCTTTTGGCTGAAATGATGATGAAGATGATGAATTTGCGTTCGACAGTAATTCGGTTGGGACGCTACAAGAAGGTATTTTATTCAGTCGCTTTTAAGCGTTTATACGGGTGTTTGTGTCATATAGTATAATGGAACTATTGACTTATATATGGACGTCGGGTCCGCGCTAAAAAGTGTCCGAACTTATAGCGCGTTAAAATCGTATACAGAGCGCCATTCACGCTTTAGTCTTCGTTTGTTCGACTGACAGCGAAGCAAGCAAAATTAAACAGTACTGCGATGACATTACAATTTAAATTCAACGTTTTAGCTTTTTCATATTCCTTTACATGTCACTACGTTTAAATAGGTTGACTTGGGACATTTTTTTCGTGGTTTTCGTATTAGACCAGTCGTCCATTTATTTGTAAGTCAATGAATGGAACCATCAAAAATAGTGTGCATTTATGAAGCATGTTAGTAAAAGAAAAAGAATCTTGTTACACCCACTCAATATGGAAAGATTAAAGTGTTTTCATATATTATATGGAAGTTTATGTTAACATAAAGATCACTTTGTAAAATACTACCACATGACAATAATAGTTTCCCTCAACCCTCTCCATACACTTAAACACATCACAGAGTACGGCCGAAGTTCGCGCGTTCCGCCGTAATAGCGCGCGTGAGTCGGCAACCAACAACCGGACTTTAGTATGAAACCGAACATAGACCGACTCAAAAAAGGCGACTCACAACTCAAAAGAATACGCTCAGCTAGCCTCACCCTAAGGGTGTTTAGGTTGTCACCCCTGACTCACATGTGCCTGTAATTTCACCAGCACCCTTACCTTTTAAAACCGGCCGCAGCAATGCTTACATTACCGCTTGATAGCAGAAATAGGTAAGGTAGCTGTATTTTCCCGGACGAACTCTTTGACAAGGAGCTCAAAAAAAATTCAGGTAATTTTAATAGGTTTTCGCAGTATAACGACGATATTAACTGCTACTTAAATTATGTTTTCACACAAACAATTGAGTATTAAATACAAAAATCACGACGTAAATGTCGCTAAATAAATTCCATTGTCATAAATAACCATTAAACAAAGAAAGTAGTTTAGGAAATGGAAGAGGCGAGAGTTATGTAAAGTATCTGAAAGGATAATAATAATCGATATATTATTATGTCGCACAGCACTTGCCGTATACAAATAAATACACAGAATAAACATTATAAATACAAGCACAGACGAAATTACTTCTCAAACAGTCACAGAAAACATTTACGTTCAAATGTACGTTTTATACAACAAAAGTTTTACAACAAAAATTAAATGACAATTTTGCTACGATATCTATGTATTTCTCGACAACATCACATTAGACAAATTGGTCAACACTAAAACATGTTTTGGAACTGTATCGCCGGACTATAGGACTATGTATATTCAATTATTTAATAAACAAAGATAGAACACTTAGAGAAAATTCACTTCGATCTGGTTGGATTCGAACCAGGAAACCGTGCAAGATGCTATACCAACTAAGCCACGGAACGAACCAGCGGATCTTACGAATTTTTCCATATGTTTGTTTTTGGTTTTTAACGACTTTTATGCCGTAGCGCCATCTTTGAGAAATCTATGAAAGCTTTTCTTCACTCAGCGAGGTATCTTTACAGCTACCAGCCGCTGACTAGCGATATCACATTAATAATTGTAATTAAGATTTTATTGAATATCAGGATGTTTCATCATCACGATATTTAATTATTTTGTTTGTGAAATTACTCCACTAGTTTGTTATAATTATTAAACAAAGATCGAACGATTAGGAAAAATTCACTTCGATCCTTACTTGGCATAGACGAATCCAATCGGATCGAAATGAATTTTCATTAACCGGCTTCAAAAAAGGAGGACGTTCTCAATTCCACTGTATTTTATTATACGCGATTACTCCGATTTGTGAACCAAGTTTGATGATTTTTATAGAAGTATATGATGTTGTAATAGGGCTTTAAATGCTGTTTACACCCTATACAACAATATTTTTAGCATGCTGTTGCGGTTGCCGAGGTCCTGTTACGCGTCTGCGAAGCCTGAAAGAAGCTGCAAAAAAACAGCTTCTATTCTAAACAGAACACGTTCTTTTTTTGTGGGAAAGAGGGTACCTCAGGAGTGGTCTCATTTAAATTTGAAGAAAATATTCCACCTCTAAGGATGGCAAACTAGTGGATTAATTACTTTTGAGGTCGGTTTTTTAGTACTCTGTACTGAGATTATTTCTCGGTGTTCGATCTTTGGTTAATAATTATAACAAACTAGTGGAGTAATTTCACAAAAAAATAATTCAATATCATGGTGGAGAAACATCCTGTCATTAAATAAAAACTAAATTACTATCATTTGTAATGTTATTTACATAGGTTGATTCAGAAATTCATATTTTACGTCGTGACGTAACTAATCACTTGTTATCATAATTGTAAGTTACTAACGTTCCTCTGGTCAAGGATGATTACCTGCTGTAGTAATAAAATAGAGATAACAGTTGTATCCGGACCTTCCACAATCCACTATCAGAGTAATTAAGATATTAATGCACCCGAGCGGGATTCTGCTCATAAATCCTCGGTACCGATAAGGCTCCCTGAAGTTGGAATACATTATGCGGATCCGTCTGAAATCGATTTACTTGTTGTGGTTTATTGACCAGCAACAAGTATCATACTTCGTGAAAAATAATGACATACGTAATATTGATAAGGGGAATAAAAATAAACGGCATATATATGTATATGATTGATCCTCTTTCTCAGAGACATAAAAGATTTAAATCCGGAAAAATAGTTTCATTTCCTATGTGTAACTGCCTCCGTGGCCGAACGGTTACCATGCCGCACTGCCACGCAGAGGTCCCAGGTTCGATTCCCGGGCCGAGAGAAATAGTTGTATGGCCTACAATTATATCTCTCGTGAGTTTGGGTGTAATTTGTAGTTGTCTATCTGTGTGTCCATGGCACCCGCGACACAGGGTTTCCCTAGTGCGGGGCTATGTTGAGTGTGTGCGTTATTGTGTGCATTGTGTGCGTGTGTGCGTAACAATCGCGAAAACCTAGGAACTCGATACATAAAATAAATTCAATCGATTGATATTTTAATCCGTTCTGAGCCACGCAAAAATGTTTGATTTGTTTAAATTAACTTTAAGAGTTTTATGTTGTGCTCAAAACTAAAACAAATGAGGATTAAAAATAAAAATTAGATACTTATTTTTAAGTTTTTTTATATTATTTTTGCTGTCTGTCTTAGCCAAAACAAAACACGAACGAAACATTGAACAGCACCTTTACCGTGTTTTACAGAGGTCAAGCCGCTAGGGACTGCGTAAAATATACGTATGGCTATTTGTACAGCGCCCCAATCGACCATACGAAGAACAAAGCTATAGTTACATTTTACGCGATGTTACTTATTCTAGAACATGTAGTTCGTGTGCAGAATAATATTAATACCTATTGATCATGAAAACAAGAGCACTTTAAAATACGCCAGCCAAATTTGGAGCACGCGTTATCACTTTCATATTTCGCGAATTGAAAATATAGAAAAAAGTATATTCGTTTTCTTTGCTATCGTTCAAAGGATTGTTGCAACTGTGTCCAATTCTGCCAATTATAATAATATGTTTAAGAAAGATCATCTTTTACCACTTGAAATGCGTCGTGATCAGTGGCAAGGCGTGAAAATTTTCCTTAGTAAAACCGAAGCAAAACAAAAGTACTTTTACTTTAACAAAAACAAAGAAAGAAAAGAAAAAATTAAATGCATGTAATATTTTTTTATGATACCAAGTGACCAGACAAACAAATCGTACGCCTGGTGGTAAACGACACGCCTATCCATAACAGTTGCAGTGCCATTCAGAGCTTTAAATGACAAAGAAAAGCACTGCCACTGCGTCACAATTTCACCATATAAAATCGTCACATTAGGATAGTTACACACTACCATAAAAAATAAAAACCTAAAGACACCAACTATTGTTGGAATTATATCACAAATGGTGCATGTAACGTGGTCCCAACAAACAACAAAAGACGGACGTTGTTGTTCGAAATCTCCCCTTCGCACTACAATAGGTTGCACCTTGATGAAATACCAACAAGACACAATGGAATAGTAACAATAGACGTTGAGACCCGACTTATTACTAGTTTAGACGTGAGATATGGCGTCTGTTCTCAGGGAAGGTGTAAGATGCTGCTTTTTTCTTACATCAGCGAGAGAGCAAGAGAGCGGGGCTGAACGTTCCGATTTTCAAATAAGTTGAAGTTTTATATTGAAAATGAAGGATTTGATTTTCAACATGTGGAAATATTGAACAAATGTTTATCGCTTTTTGTAATAGTTTAGTCACTTCTACTGATATCTCAATAGTCTTTCTCATAGAGGCAAATTTCGGAGCGGAACATTCAGCCCCGCTTTGGGGCGCGTTGTTCCGCCTTTAGATTATATAATATTAATATAAAGATAAGATTCCTTACTAATGTCCCTACAATTTAGAAAGGTTACGTATGAATCGACCCATAATAAACAAAGACAGACCAAAAAATTCAAACAAGAAAAAATGTGCTCACGCGATGTTTTGACAGCTCCACGCATATAGCCACACTTCCGTAGTCGCTGGAGTAACTGAAATCGCTGCCGGCTATGCGCATTACCTGACGCTTTAACGACGTGCTTCACATGTATTGCTGTATATTTTTCTTGCAAAGTTATTGCTGTGGGAACAACTTACCCCGGGAACTACCAGCCCCGGACTTCCCTACTACAGAGAACCTGCTAAATTTTGGTTTTCAACTGAAACCTTATAGTTATTATATGAATTTGTGCAAATTTTCAAATTGCCCAGCGGCTTAACGACACGGGCGCTTGTTCTTATTTTATTCATATTTATTAGCAGCGCGCGGATTGCGGGACGCGCGGGGCGACCCCCACACCTCACCTCCTAAAATGTAGGCTTGCCTTGAAATACCTCACCTTAACGAGATGTCGACTATCTAGGCAAAAAAGTTTTTGTGCCCGTACAGACCTTTGTTATAAATAATAATGAATCATTTATTCAGATTATCTATTCGATCCATTTCGTTAGTGCCATTAATTGATAAACGAGATAAACTATTGTTAATAAATTACACACAAATGAAAGAAAACGATGAAACTCATTAAAAGTAAGTAAGCACTTAGTTACGGTCATACGTTACCTGCCCTTTTTGGTTACGTGAATTTTGGTCCAGTGTACATCCTCCCATATGGTGCTCAGAAAGCTTTTCCCGATGCTACTACATATATACTGTATCCTTTTACGTATTACCCTGTCAAGGTCTTCGGTGCGTGCCTCCACAAACATTAGCGCTGTAGAGAGTAGGCAGCCGCAACAGCTTCTGAAGGTGTTATTGTATGCCTTAATTCTTAACCTACAGACTGTATGTGTACAATGTCTAGCAGAATTTTTTCAGTTAATCTTTAGTATTATGACTCATGTGATTCAGAAGTCAAGTTCATTTCTTTTTTAAACAAATTTATTTCTTCTTAAAGATTCCGGTAGCTCTATTATCAAGTTTCTTTCCTTTACAGCAATATAGTATATCAACTAATATTCATCCAACTGCTAAACACTCTCCTTATGCCAGAACTAAACACCCGTTTCAAATAGAACTGTAGTAAAACGATTGTGGGTTCTTCTTCTCATTCAACTGGTTTAAATGGGCGACTTAACGGACGGACACTAATATCCACCAATAGGGCAGAAGGAGGCCGCCAGACGCAAGTAGATGATGTTGAGGATATCGACGAGCTCGTGAAATTAAAGACGATTCATAGTTGACTGTAATATATTGGCAATAGGTAGCTGGTTTACAGGAGTAGTGCCATTAGTCGCTAAACAGTGGTGATATCTTATGAAAGTACAATTCAAAATTGAATGTCCTTTTTGCCCTTTGTTAGTTCGTAGAAAAAGTTCGTTTAATATATGGTAGGAATTAAATAGCATTCATGTGGTGTTAGTTGATTGTTTCAAAATAGAACCCCCTACGTGATGTGCCCTTGACGAGCGTTTAGTTTAAAAATTACATTAAATTAAGTTACAAACATTCTGTTGCGTTTGCAACAAAGACTAACCTTCTACGTTCTTGAACACCGCTCTCGCATCCTCACGTTAGTATTTTCATGTAATCTCTTTTATTCTTGGCACTTTTGACTTGGTGCGTAATACAATACATCAAATTATATCAAGAAATGCATCAAGCAAGTCGCTACGACAAAAAAAAATATTAAAACCAAAAACAAATATCTGCAATGAGCAAGTAGAGAAATTCGAAAGATGTGCTGGTATGCCCCGGTATGGGGAAGTCGCTGTTTTGAGTCCAGCCGGATCCAAGGTTTTTTCTTTGTATTTGTTCGATCTCTGCATCAATAATAAAATAGATAACTTAATAATATGGAACTAGTAATAGCGTGTAATATTCGAAGAGATAGTAAAACCCAGATAACGGTAACGAAACGAGCGGCATTTTGTGCCGCAATGTCAACAGCACGTGTGCAAGTCTTTATTAGCGCGGTTTCAACAAATGCTCGGTTTTGCTAGTCGACACTCGTGTCTGCTCCCTTACCATGGCCTAAAAAGTCACTTGTCTCTCATGTTTTTTTTCTATATTCTGTTATAAACATTCATACTTACTGGACTTTGGATAAAAATCAGACCGCTCTCAGCCGATGAAAATCTATAGCCGACAGAGAAAGCTCAAAGATTCCTGCTCATCCATAAAAACATTACAGTGAGCTTGTTTTTTCATTTGAAGTGTTCAAATTGTTTTTAACTAAACAAACTTATTTTGATTATTGTTATTATTGATCTAATGTTTTATTAGTATTAGGTTGCAATTATTTGGACTGCATGACACATTGTAGTGTGTTTACATAAAAACTGTTAACATTTTATATGCCGCAAGGCGGATCACATTTTCAGAGAGAATTCAAAATTTATTCTTGTAACGCCTTTAAAACTTGTTTATCAAAAATCAATAAACGATTTAACTTAACGATTTAATAAAATTGCATCTGTCGTAGCGACAAAAAAATATAATACTATGATCGTGGACAATGGAATTTATGAGTACAACTCTAAATTACTTTTTTGGACACTGTGGTTCTTCTTCTACTGGCGCGAGCTCATCTGTCAGAGCCGCATGAGCGCGCTAACATCTGTCTGTACTGCTGCTTTGAGACTTTTGCCTTAGAAACCATGGATTCATGGGTGCTCTAGGGAAAAGAGTTCCTCGCTCTCTGGCCCAATAAAGTGAAGTTTCCAATTTTTAGTTATTTAAGTTTTATATTGATTTTATTTGTATATTATTTCTTTTATTCATCATGTAAATGCATGCGATTGTATCTACTATCTAATATAATTTATTAATTTATTTATTATATTTTATAATATAATTATTATGCACAAACAAGATGTCTAAAATACAGATACTAATTTGCCCAATTTAGAAATCGCAACTGCACTACTACAGTTCGAAGCGTAAGTTTTAGTTGTATAGTTTTATGATTATTGTATAGTAATTATAAGGTCCTTTTTAATTGTTTATTTTATTTTATTTTGTATGGCATGCATTTAAATGATTATTTTAAATTTACTTTTGCAAATTTGTAGCAGGCATAATATCTAAATGATCATCTTTTTAATTATTCAGGGGTTCTGTCACCCTCAAACATAAGTTGATAAGTCTCATCTGCCTGTGAACCAACACCCATCAAAACTGGAACGCAGTAAGGGTGCGTACAGTGCGCTGCATTGGACATGTGTAAATACGTGTTAATATATGTGGCACACGAACAGATCACACTACGTAATGCTCGTGTGCAGCTCGCGAGTCTTTGCGAACATCTGTACGCACCTTAATGATCATATTAAGGCTTGGCGGCAAAGATAGGTGAGATATTTTCATAGGTTGCTATGTATTTAGGAAATGAACCTTTTTTTCCGGATTTAAATCGCGTATATTTGTTTTTTTAAACAAACCAACGTTTCAGGCCCTTTACAGGTCCCATGGTCACTGTGATTGCTTCGCATTGCTTTGTATTTGTTTTATTTGTGTTTAGATTTAAATATTATGAAATAAATTTATGTTTATTTGCATTCATCATATAAAAGATATTAATAAACACAAGAGTGCCGACGAAAATACAAAATTAAATTACAAACTGAAGTTCGAGTTTGTTAAGTACGGGTAACCGAAATATGACGTCGCTTCTCGCAGTGAAGGAAGCCTTTGTTCCGATGCAGTTAGTGAAGATTTCATTAATTTCGCTGCTGGCTTGCGCTGCTCCTTTCAAAGCCCGCCATTTGGCGGCAACACTAATACAGAGCTCTTTATTAAGTTGAAGTTTTTCTTACTTGTGTTGCGAGACGTCTTATTTGTGAAGATAATTATGTAATTTAAGACGGTAACTTTTACTAGACGACCTTCGATAGACAATTAATATTGTTAACATGTATCGCTTTTTAAGTTAAATATATTATATTGATTTTATTGAATATCACAATGTTTTACCGCCGTCATATTATTATACTTTTGCGCAATAACTCCATTAACTTGTTATAATTATTAATACATAGATAGAACACAAAAGAAAAATCCTTCGACATGACAAGACTAGAACCTGTGACCACACCACGGCATAATATACATTTTTATTGCAAAATAAAAAATAATGATCTAGCTCAATAAGAATCACGAATTTAGAAAATTAATAAAGTAGATAATGTGAAAACCTTGTGCACATGCATGCGTCCGCGCACGTGCATTCGTGATGCGGGTGCGTGCGTACGGGCGTGCGTTCGTGCATCTGTGCGTCCGTGTGTGTGTGTGTGTGTGCGTGCGTGTGTGCGAACGTCATGTGTGCGCGTGTGCCATAAATAAATAAGATAGTACAAAAATAGGACATGAAACTTTTTTCCCGCATTTAATTGCGTGTATTTGTTTTTTCAAACCAACCTTTACCAACTCAGTCAACCGTGATCATGAGACCTGTACAGGGCCCGAATTGTTAGTTTCTTTAAAAAAACAAACACCCGCGATTTAAATCCGGAAAAATAGTTTCATTTCCTGTACGTCACAATCGCGAAAACCTAAGAACTCGATAAGTATAAAAATAATTACATAGATTGTACTCGTATTCAACTACACACACTGCAAAAGTTGAAACGTTAACTTCAGAAAAAAATTCAAAAGAAACGTTAACAAATAAAGACTGGAACAGACGATGTACACTTACAGAACAGCACACAATAGGCATGAAGGAACAGGAACAATGAATTTTCAGAAGCATATAATAAAGCGTCTACTTCGTAGAGCTTTGCTACGAAAATGCTACGCCATTACAGAGCTACAAATTTTGAAAGTTCAAGTAGGATTTAGAATTCAAGAACAGCTTTATAAATTTATGTAAAGTATGAAACTACTGACTTTTGACTACTACTCCACTATGTCAGTCACATTGGTCTTTGAAAAATTCCGTAATTCTTCTTAGTTCTCTAAAATTAAGTTCTTTGCATCCTTTGTAGTCGTGATTGTATTTATTAATATGGACAAGATTCCAAACATCTACGAAATTCAGAAAAAGAAACAAGGATAACAAATACAAGGATATAAAAGAGTTAGCTTGTAATTAGATTGTTGTAGTTATAATAATATATAAATAGATATCTATTTGCATTGTTATAACAGGATAATGTACATACATTATGCACTTGTATAAATGCAGTAAAATGCCTTAAACCGACATGCTGGTGTAATTGTAATTCTTGGCAAGAGCTATACTATAAAAAGCAAGTAGTAGGAATTGTGAACCAGTCAAGGACTTTTGGAAACCAATTTGTAATCTGGCTTTGACTAGAATAGAATACAATAGACATTTAATTAAATTTTTATTGAATTGATATTCAATTATTTTTTGTGAAATTACTCCACTAGTTTGTTATAATTATTAATACAAAGATCGAACACTCAGAAAAAACACTCAGAAAAAATTCCTTCGATCCGGTCGGATTCGAACCGACGTCTTCTTGCATACCGTGCCAAACGCTATACCAACTAAGCCACGGAGCGAACCAACGGACCTCACGAATTTCTCTATGTGCTTGCGTCGTGTCTTTGTACTTGGTCTTTCAACGACTTTTTAGTGTCGAAATAATATTTTGCATCCCAAAAATAATCCTTAGGAGAATTGGAGAATACCAGAGCTAGGTTGATCGACTCTCCTTGGACTCAAACTCGACAATCAGACATAGTGCGCTTATACACTTTACATACCATTGTTGACATCTAGAATAAACATGAATGTGGTAGTGAGTAGTTCGGTTCGGTAAAGAAGAATAAGTATGAAGCACTAAAAAAACACAGGATACAACTCCATCCACTTAAGTTTATTTGGTTTTTGGTCTGTGAGGACACAAAATAGTTCACAACATTGATATAGATCACATACAGAGAAAAAGAAATAAAATAAAATTAAATACAAATAAAATAAAATACTAAATTAGGACAATTCTTGGCGTTTCCGGAACCTTAAAATTCTGTTATCCTCAAACTGTGTACACTAGGAACTGTAAATACTTATGTAAATTTATCTTATGGTATTTGGTTGAATGACCTTTTGCTTTAATTTTTTATTTATGATTTACAAGGTAAAGATCTTGACGAGGGTAGTATATCGCGCTGCTTAAGTTCATATCCTTGGTATAAGTTTATCACATATGATCCAATGTCACAAGAACTTTTAAGAAAGTCCTAAAAATTATACGTACTATGTGAAGGAAATAACGTATATGCTAAATTTAAAAACTCTGCTATTTAGGCTAAAAAATTTAACACCTAATTTCTTAGGAAATAAAACTATTTTTCCTTATTCAAATCGAGTATATATCTTTTTTTAAACAGTCCAACGGTTCGGATCCTTTACAGGTCCCATGGTCACGGTTGACCATGGTAAAGTTGTGAACCAGTTATGTCTAATATTAATACAAACCACCCTATTTTTTAACTATACTTATAAAAGTTATTAATTAAATAAAGAACATTCCAATTAACGCTACATCTACATGATCATTGTTACAAATTATTTTATTTTAACAACATGAATTCTTATTAAGTTAAATTTATTATTAGTTAATAAGAATTTAGAACAAATTAAAACATATTAATCAGTACTGCAGTCATATGTATATTTGGGATTTTTCATCAGAGGAAATACTGGATCCCAAACTGGTGGTACGGAGAAACCATCTTCCCTGTTGAATTTAAAATGTTTTTTAATTTCAATGGCCTCTCACAGCATCCTGGGCAGATAACGGACTTCTTTTACAAGGACCTGGGGTTTGTGAAACTTGATTCAATGTATAGGCTTATCCATGACATGACATGTTTGTTATTTGTTTTGATTATGCATGGTAAGTTCACAGACTTAAAATCGGAAACATAGTTTCATTTCCTATATGTAACAATCGCGAAAACCTAAGAACTTAATATCTAATTTAAAATTATTTTTTTTAATAATATTTGTAGCAACAAACAGTCGTATATGAAACTGTAATTATTTACATATATTATTTATATATTACTCAATAACCATTATAATAGGAAAGACGGCAATGACATAGTATTTTGTGTAATTATTTGTATTGATAACATACTTAGGAAATGAAACTATTTTTCCGGATTTAAATCCCGAATTTCAGGCCCTTTATAGGTCCCATGGTCACGGTTGACTGTAAAATGGGACCTGTAAAGGGCCCGAAACGTTCGTTTGTTTGAAAAAATAAATATACGCGATTTAAATCCGGAAAAATAGTTTCATTTCCAATGTGTAACAATCGCGAAAACCTCGATAACATACTTGTTTCCTTTCCTAATTTCATTCGTAGGATCTTTAAACATCTCTATGAAAAGTGATATTTTTGCAGATCTGACTTTATTACATCAAAAGTGCAACTTGTCTAGACACTCGAAGTATCTTACGAATAGACTGTAACACCAAAACAAAATCCCTCCAATACAGCAAATTCCCATCTGAAACTAGGAGCGATCGGTTATATTCTCGGCTACTGCATATTCAAAGGCGGGCTTATCTAACGGAGCCTAGATATACTATCGCAGATTTCAGCTCACACTAGAATTAGCAGCCTGCACTCTGGTGCCTGGGTTAGTAATGTTTCAGTGAGCATGATCCAGTTATGTAACACGATATGATGCAAGAACCGTTATAATGAGCAACGACAACATCGAAAGATGAATGGTAGGGTCTTTATAGTAATAAATGGTTTTGTCTACAAACTTTTGTAACAGTAGAGCTCCTTGTGAAAGAGTTCGTCAAGGAAGTACTGCCACCTTTTCGATTTCTCTCGCCAAGCAGTAATGTGAGGATTACTGTGTTCCGGTTTTGAAAGGTATGTCTCAAAGTGACTGGCGCAGTGGCAGTGCCCCTTAAAGTCTTTGAGATTTAAAGCTCTGAGTAGCTCTGCAATGGACAGGCGTGTTGTTAAACACCAGGCGCATGACTTGCTCGCCCCGTCTCTTGATATATAAAAAAACTTCTAGGTTCTGGTTTCATTCTGGTGAACGGTTGACGGTATTAATAAATTTAAATGGTTAACAATATTGTTTAGAAGATCAAATAATAAGTCTTATCGCACATTTTGGTGGCGGGTAAACATGTAAAGTTTACATGCGCACGACTCGTTCGTCCCGTCACTTGACATAATAAAAAAAAGTAATTAATTTTTACAGTGGAAATCTGTAATATAATTTTCTTACAATTTTACAAATGTGCTTTTGATAACCATTGTGGATTTGTGCAATTCATAAGGTCATCAATAAGGATTTTTATAATTATTAAGCGAACGAGCGCACGCAAACGCGCCGCGAGCGCATACATTCTTGCATTTTACGTTTTTAAGTTTCTCTTCAAGAATTTATAATTTTATTTTCAATATATTTATATTATAAGTTAAGGTGTTTAATTCAGTAATTTACATTTTTACTTTTATTTTATTTTGCTTTAAAAGTTATAGAGGTGCGAGACCTTTTGATACGAGTATTTTCATACTTAAATGATAGTCTCAATCTAGTTATGTGGTAGCCCGCGCTCCATACAAATTAGAGCTTAACTCTAGGCACCACAAGCGAGGTACATACCCATGTACTTGTAAGCAGCCGACGCTGCACAATGCGCTAAAATGCATAACAACTCCAAGAATAGATAAGGCTTTAGCTTTAGAAATTGTATTTTATAATTCATTATTAAATATCCAGCCTCCAAATCGGTCGGATGTCCTAGCTAATCGTAGTTTTATTTTTTTAAATCTTCAATCGCTCCCGAAAACTGGACTGGCGCAGCCGGTAGGATTTGAAACTCGTATCTGGAGCTGCGTCGTCAGTACCACCAAGACGAGTTGATCAGTGCGACGAGGACGGCTTTCGGAAGGTGGAAAAGAAAAAGAAGAACACTAGCCGAAACCTTAGTGGCACCGCCCTGACTGGCCCGAATCATTTATTGCGTCCAGCGGTACCGAGGACGTTGTTATACGTGTCGCGTCTTCATTACTCCACCAAGTCTGCGGATATTGTGGAGTACATGCGAGTGAAGGCCAACGCAAACCTGAGGGTCGAGCGGTTGAAGTCGCGCCACAATGTGAATTTTAATTCATTTGTGGTGCGAGTACCAACTCAACACCTGTCGACCTTCATGAGAGAAGACTTTTGGCCGAAGGGTGTCATGTACCGGCGTTTCCGAGGACGGCTACCGGACACCCACGTTGCGTCACACGTCGAAGTACATACGTGTAAATAAATAGTGTTATATGTATATTATCATGTTATATTGTATTTATGATTAGTCCGTAAGGTATTTATTTAATATTTCTGTTATATTATTGTTATATTATATGTATATTAGTCTGTAAGGTATGTATCTATGGGTCCTAGTTGCCTGAAATAAATAAAAAATAAAAAATTACCACTGTGGCTGTCGTCTCACGTCCGCGTAAACTCAAAAAGTGATTTTTATACAAAAGTAGTTTTTTTCGCCATAAAATCTGTTTCGTGAGTATCAAACTCTACACAACTAAGAAACTAAGAACTATGAAAGTGTGGTGAACCGACTGAGCAGTGCAGCTAAGGTAATCCTCGAACCAAATAAATTCGTCAACGTCGGACAAGCACGAAGAAGAACATGAGAGCGGCGGGCTGGTGAGTAAGACCTGTCATTCTCTTGGTTCAGTTATCTTGGGATCAAACCTCGCCCATTTTAACGTAATCTGGTTTCTAAGTGATTTAATTAAGTTTGTTAAAATTTAAATTTAAATTTGTGTCTCTATATAAAACTCTATAGAGCGAACATTAGTTCTTATTGTACAAATTTAAGTAAAGTTATTTTAAAGTAAATTTAGTACAGTATGGAGGAAATTTGTTTCATTCCAAATGAAATATTAAAACTTATCCCACAATTTAACGGAGATAGACGACAACTTAATTTATACATAAGAACAAGTGAATACATAATTGCACGTATTCGCGGAATCAAACTCAAGACGAACGAAGGAAGAAACTCAAGGTATGTAATGCACGCGGCGACTAGCCGCCTGAGCGGTGACACCTCCGCTCTTATCAGCGAACGCGACGACATCGATTCGTGGAATGAAGTTAAAGCATTGTTAATCCAACATTTTGGAGATCCACACTCGGAAGAGTGCATTGCAATTGAATTAGAATCTTTAAAAATTCGTCAAGGCGAGAGTTATGGTGATTTTTGTAAAAAAAATTCAATCCGTCCGTTCAAATTTATTTTCAAAGGTTAATTTAATTGATGACGAAAAAATGAAACAAAGCAAAATGGTTATTTATAATAACATGGCTTTGAACGTTTTTTTATATAACTTGCCGGAAAAAATAGTGCGCGTTGTCCGTCTACATACCCCTGAAACATTAGAAGGTGCACTTGAAGTTGTGAAGTTGAAGTTGAAATTGTATTAGAAGAAGTGAATTTCTTAGATGAGTATAACACAAAAAATAAAACGCACTCTCTTTCAACTCAAAAGCCATCGGTGCCGCAGCCCAACAACAGTTACTTCTTTGGTTCTAAACCTAACTCAATAAACCCAAATAATATTTTTGGCAACAGACCTAACACTTGCCAAGGTCAAAACCCACCCCCAAAATTTAATTTTGGTATGCCTCAAAGGCAGGTTAATACACAACCTCAGCAACAATTTGGGTATAGGCCTAATTTCCAACATCCCCAAAATTTTTAATTTGGTAACGTACCACCCCCGCAATATTCGCGTAATCCTCCAATGCAACTTGGATATAGACCAATGGGTCTGCAACCCCAAGCTACAATGCGACTCCAACAGTTTGGCATACCGTATCAGGCAGCATTATGCCGCTCCAGCCAGGTATCCAGAGGACGTGACTATGCGTTCTGCAATCCCTAGGAGAAGTCAGCCACAAGGGTTCCGTATTAATGAGTTAGAATTGTGTGACAGCGATACTTACCGTGAAGATGACCTCTATTACTCAGAGAATTACTCTGAAAATACTTGTCCCGAAGATAGTAACCCTGAACATAATTACACGCAAGATTACTTAGCGATAGAAGCAGGTAATGATAATATAGAAGCTGATACAGAGCCAGTTTCGACGATTCCCAGCACTGTAAATTTTTCTTTGATTGCCCGAAACAACAAAAACAAGTGATAGAACTTAATTGCGATAAACGCCTAAAATTACCATACATACATATTACCGAGATAAATGCGAATTTCATGATCGATACAGAAAGTATGCGATCATTCATTAATCCCAAAAAGGCTTACTGTTATTTCATTTAACCGTCGGAAATCGATCACCATCCTAAATTTTTGAATGCCCGAGGCGTCGGTTTTTTTTGGGACTAGATGGACTGGCGCGCTCCACGGGGAGTGTGATTCTTGTATCACGTTATCTTGTAGCAGTTTCTCAACCTGGTTTTTTATTTCTTCAGATTGAGCCGGCCCTTGCCTGTAAGGCTTAGTATAAATCGGTTCCTCGGAAATACTCGATCGAGTATTTCCGCCCACAAATTCGACACGAGCCTTTCGAAATAGTAAGTGCACACGCAACGACTTTGGTTACTTTGGTTTGATTGTGGTGGCCACAATGAAGTTATCGCTATAGCCCTACCCCCAACATCTGGACATGCAGAAGTTCATAAGTTTTATGTCTTTAATGTAGATTCAAAATATGACGGTTTGATTGGAAATGACCTCTTGACGAAATTAAGTGCTACAATTGACCTGAAAAAGCAAACCTTGAATACCGAAAACGTGTCCATACCTATAATACAGAATTATGAAAGCTATTCGGTGAACATCCCTGCCCGATCCGAAACACGCGTGAAAATCCCAACCGGCTTATACTCTGGTGAAGGTATTTTAAATTACACAGTATTCGGAGATGGTGTTCAAATGCCACCCGCTCTCGTTAGCTGTATTAATGGTTATGCAACGACAATAATACAAAATGCACTTGATGAGGAAATGGAACTAAAAATTCATAACCCTTTCAAAATTTTTACATGCGATCCTACAAGATGCGAAGTGAATACAGTACATAGTATGAATGATATTGAAGCATGCAAGTTATTAACTGAGAACTTAAATAACTTAAGACTTGACCACATGAATGAAGAAGAAAAAGAGAGTATTTCAAAATTGTGTGAAGAATACAAGGACATTTTCTACAGTGAACATCTACCCCTAACCTTTAAAAACCATGTTAAACACTTTATACGGACCAAAAACGAGGAACCGATTTATACTAAGCCCTACAGGCAAGGGCCGGCTCAATCTGAAGAAATCAAAAACCAAGTTGAGAAACTGCTTCAAGATAACGTGATACAAGAATCGCACTCCCCGTAGAGCGCGCCTGTCCATTTAGTCCCAAAAAAAACCGACGCCTCGGGCATTCAGCAATTTAGGATGGTGATCGATTTCCGACGATTAAATGAAATAACGGTTGACGACAAATACCCCCTGCTGAATATAACAGACATTTCTGATAAACTAGGGAAAAGCACTTATTTTACGACATTAGATTTAGCAAGTGGGTATCGTCAGATTGAGGTGAATGAGAGCGATCGACCCAAAACGGCCTTCAGCACCCAATTCGGGCATTATGAATTTTCACGAATACCATTTGGCTTCAAAACCGCGCCTGCCACGTTTCAGCGCGCTATAGACAATATACTTTGTGGACTACAAGGAATACATTGCCTGGTATACCTCGACGATATTATAGTATTTTCATCCAGTTTGCAGGAACATATCACAAAATTAAGAACGGTATTTGACAGACTTCGACAGACAAATCTAAAAGTACAATTAGACAAATCGGAATTTTTACGACCTGAAGTACTTAGGACACACAATCACGAAAGAAGGACTAAAACCGAATGACGACAAAATAACAGCCGTATTGAACTTCACCCTACCGAAAACAACGACTGAAATAAAGAGTTTCCTTGAATTAGTCAGTTACTATCGACGTTTCATAAAAGATCTTTCAAAAGTTACTGAACCCCTGACTTCTTGTCTAAAAAGGCGTAACAAAATTAATATTGACCACAGGTACATTGAGGCTTTCGAAAAATGCAAGGAACTTCTGACAAGGCTCCTATTCTGCATATCGGGGTTATGGAAAAACCTTTTATTCTCACAGCCGACGCTTTGACAGTAGCCTTAGGTGCTGTTTTGTCCCAAGGCCCTGTGGGCTCTGATAAACCTGTAGCTTATGCAAGTAGGACCTTAAGTGACACCGAGTCTAAGTACAGCACAATTGAACGCGAACTTTTAGCCATAATTTGGGCGGTCCGACACTTTAGACCATATTTGTATGGACGTAAATTTCACATTTACACTGATCATCGACCATTAACCTAGCTGTATTCTCTAAAAGAACCTAACAGTAAATTGACGAGATGGCGTTTGCGGCTACAAGAATACGATTTCGATATTATTTATAAAAACGGGAAGCAAATACAAACGCAGACGCCTTGTCTCGCATTCAAATTAATGTCCTTGACTCCGAACTTTAAAAGCAATCAATGGTAGTGAACATCAACGATGAAGATAGTAAGACTGACCTGATAGAGATTTCTGACTTCTTTTCAACCATAGACGCCTGAAACGTTGGCTCTTGACAACGACGATACCTAGCCTAGTAGCACCGACATAGCACACTCCGGTGATGAACTTGAATCTCACGGAATACCCATACTTAGAGAAGCTATAGACACTAAACTCAACCAAATTCTTGTTTACCTATGGCATAGACCACATCTCTCAGTAAAAGACTTATCCAGGCCCAAACAGAAAATTGTAGAAGTACGTATTCCTGAAAACGATAACGATATGATAAAAGAATTTTTGCTAAAAAACAAAGGAAAATATTTCATTTATTTCGAAACCGAAACACTCCGAAAGGATTTTGCTAGAGTGGTAATTAATTTATTTAAGAGTGGAACTGTAAAATTTTTTGAACGAGTGATATATGTTGAGGATGAAAAGGAACAGGTTGCTATTATCCGGAAATTGTATATTGACAAAAGTTGTCAGTCATGGGACATTAAGGAAACAATGGCCCGAATTCGGCGAAATTATTTTTGGAATAATATGCAAGACACTATTTCGGTAATTTTGAATGAATGTGAGCTATGTCGCAAGATGAAGTATGACAGGAAACCCATAAAACCCATATTGCAACTAACACAAACTCAAAATGCCCCCTTTCAAGAAATTGTTATAGACCTATTTTCAATAGACAACAAAACGTACCTAACCTTAGTGGACGTATTTAGCAAACTCGAACAGTCTATGGAAATCCCGAATCGGTCTACACCAGAAGTAGTACGCGCATTAATAAAATATTTCTCATTTTACGGCACCCCTAGAAAAATCAGCTGCCATCCCGGCTCTGAGTTTAACAATGAGCTTATGAGAGAAACTTTAGCCTTCCATAAAGTGGAACTTCACATATCCATGCCTAATAACCCCAACTCGACTGGAATTGTAGAACGATTCCACCCCACAATTATCGAAGCATATCGTTTAGCTAAGTATGACCAATGATGTACCGATGCAGCTTCCATAATGACTTACTCCATCATGGCATACAACGATACCATCCATACTGCAACGGGCCTAACGCCATTCGACGTAGTGTTCGGTCACACCGGCTCGAACTCAATTTTCATCTCAGAAGCCAATCGAGCTTATACACACAACGTTTAGTGAAAGATCACGCGAAACGCACTAAATTCCTATATGAATACATCTCAGATAAAATTTTGCACGACAAGAAAAAGATTAGAGAAAGAAAAGGTGGAGAAGAACGTTTAGAGATGTATGAAGGTGAAACAGTTTTTGTAAGAGATATTAACATGAGAAAAAGTAAAGATAAACCGAAGTTTCATAAAGCTAAAATAAAGGGAAAAATCAAACGTAACGTTGTCCCTATTTCGATAGGGCAAATGGAGACTAATGTCCCTATTAAGAACGTCAAACGTCCTCCACAGGTACCACGTCGCCCTCCTGGCCCTGATTCTGATAGTAGTGAAGGAAGTCCAGAGCATTCAAATTCAAAAGGTCGACAGAACCCCAGGAATACTTCCAGTCAAGAAAGGATAAGCTTTCAAGCAGGAAGATAAATGGATCATAGTTAAGATATTAGATTTAAGTTTAATTCAGAACGATCTTACTTTTAATA